>NW_027138646.1:595936-649858 GCF_035084215.1 Heptranchias perlo
TCTGGGGGACAGTTCCACAGGCACTGACTCTCACTGGGGGACAGTTCCACAGGCACTGACTCTCACTGGGGGACAGTTCCACAGACACTGACTCTCACTGGGGGACAGTTCCACAGACACTGACTCTCACTGGGGGACAGTTCCACAGGCACTGACTCTCACTGGGGGACAGTTCCACAGACACTGACTCTCACTGGGGGACAGTTCCACAGGCACTGACTCTCACTGGGGGACAGTTCCACAGACACTGACTCTCACTGGGGGACAGTTCCACAGACACTGACTCTCACTGGGGACAGTTCCACAGGCACTGACTCTCACTGGGGGACAGTTCCACAGACACTGACTCTCACTGGGGGACAGTTCCACAGACACTGACTCTCACTGGGGGACAGGATGCTGACCGGTTGGTGTGATCTCACTCAGGCGAACGCTTGCTGCTTGAGTTGGACAGGTGGTGTCAGCAGGATATTCAGTATTGAAGGGCACTTTAAGGGAAGGTGGTAACGAAACGTCAGGTTCCATTTCAAAGAGCGATCTCAATAACAGGGCTGTGCAGGGTGGTGTCAATATCAGCTGACACCTCCCAGGTGCTGGGCTGAGTGAATCACAATCTCACTGAAGCAGTAAACTCGCAGATCTGTGAGAATAGCTGAAAGGTGTTTACTCTCACTAAATGACAAATGCTAAACGTCCCCTCACATCTATCAGTTTATATGGGTGCAGAGAGGGAGGGGAGCGGAGGGGAGGGGAGGGGAGGGGAGGGGAGGGGAGGGGAGGGGAGGGGAGGGGAGCGGAGGGGAGGGGAGGGGAGGGGAGCGGAGGGGAGGGGAGGGGAGGGGAGCGGAGGGGAGGGGAGTGGAGTGGATGCGAGGGGAGGGGAGGGGACTGGAGGGGAGTGGAGTGGATGGGAGGGGAGGGGAGGGGAGGGGAGCGGAGGGGGAGGGGAGCGGAGCGGAGGGGAGGGGAGCGGAGGGGAGGGGAGTGGAGTGGATGCGAGGGGAGGGGAGGGGACTGGAGGGGAGTGGAGTGGATGGGAGGGGAGGGGAGGGGACTGGAGGGGAGCGGGAGGGAGGGGAGGGGACTGGAGGGGAGCGGAGGGGAGGGGAGCGGAGGGGAGTGGAGTGGATGGGAGGGGAGGGGAGGGGACTGGAGGGGAGCGGAGGGGAGGGGAGGGGAGGGGAGTGGAGTGGATGGGAGGGGAGGGGAGGGGACTGGAGGGGAGCGGAGGGGAGGGGGAGGGGAGCAGTCTTGCCAGGCTGTATACTTCTGTTCTTTGCCTCTTTCCCAGCAGCCTGTTTGAGCAGCACATTCCAAGGGTACTTGATCAGCCAGCACCCAGGGTTCACCTCACCCCCATTAGAAGGCGTAACTTCACACAATAGGTCTGACTCGGAATAAAAGCTTGTGAGAAGCACCAATTCCCAGGAAGCCGTAGGGCACAGCCCGCACTGTAAACACTGATCCCTTTCCCAGGACAGGGAGCTGGGCAGTCTCTCTCTCTCTCTCTCCCTCCCTCTGTGTGTGTCTCTCTCTCTCCCTCCCTCTGTGTGTGTGTCTCTCTCTCTCTCCCTGTGTGTGTGTGTCTCTCTCTCTCTCTCTCTCTCCCTCCCTCTGTGTGTCTCTCTCTCTCCCTCTCCCTCTGTGTGTGTGTCTCTCTCTCTCTCCCTCTGTGTGTGTCTCTCTCTCCCTCTCCCTCTGTGTGTGTCTCTCTCTCTCTCCCTCTGTGTGTCTCTCTCTCTCCCTCTCCCTCTGTGTGTGTCTCTCTCTCTCTCCCTCTGTGTGTGTCTCTCTCTCTCTCTCCCTCTGTGTGTGTCTCTCTCTCTCTCCCTCTGTGTGTGTCTCTCTCTCTCTCCCTCTGTGTGTGTCTCTCTCTCTCCCTCTGTGTCTCTTTCTCTCTCTCTCTCCCTCTGTGTGTGTGTCTCTCTCTCTCCCTGTCTCTTTCTCTCTCTCTCACTCTGTCTGTCTCTCCCTCTGTGTCTCCTTCTCTCTCTCCCACTCTGTCTGTCTGTCTCTCTCCCACTCTGTGTCTCTTTCTCTCTCTCCCACTCTGTCTGTCTGTCTCTATCCCACTCTGTATCTCCTTCTCTCTCTCCCAGTCTGTCTGTCTGTCTGTCTCCCACTCTGTATCTCCTTCTCTCTCTCCCAGTCTGTCTGTCTGTCTGTCTCTATCCCACTCTGTGTCTCTTTCTCTCTCTCCCACTCTGTCTGTCTGTCTCTATCCCACTCTGTATCTCCTTCTCTCTCTCCCAGTCTGTCTGTCTGTCTGTCTCCCACTCTGTGTCTCTTTCTCTCTCTCTCACTCTGTCTGTATCTCCCTCCCCCTCTTTCTCTCTCTCTCTCTCTCTCCCTCCCTCCCCCCTCTCTCTCTCTCTCTCTCCCTGCGAATGGAACATTTCTGGGGCCAGGCATTTTGTGACAGGGCAGGAGGTCAAGGGGTCAGAACTGGAAGTCAAAGGTTAACACAGAAATGTTAGCACTCCAATCAGTGCAGGTTTACAGCTCCCCTCAAACAATGGGACTTCGATCGTGATCCAATTGAAGGGAATACCTTCAGACCCTCTCCCTCATCGGACTCGCTCCCTCATCGGACTCGCTCCCTCATCGGACCCCGTCCCCCATCGGACCCCCCTCCCCCATCGGACCCCCTCCCTCATCGGACCCGCTCTCCATTGACACACAAACTATTAATTCACTTTGCATTCAGATCAGTGGCCACTTCAGATTAAACAAAGAAGTCTGGGCTCCTGTCCTTGATAATCCAGCGACTCCGGCTGGAAGCTGAGTCGTGTGCAAGTGACAGATGGTGTGCTGCCCCCACTGTGGACCTGCCTACCCGACACTGCCTCCGTCCTTGTCACAGCCCCACTGCCACTCAGACCCTAATAGGACAGGGTGTAGAGAGTTAGAGGGGGTTTCCCTCACTCCGCTTTGCTCCTCTCATTTCCTGCCGCAGTGCGAGGGCAGGGACCTCTCCTGGACCTTGTTTTTCAAGTGTGAACCAGACAACAACAACAACTTGCATTTACCTGATGCTTTTAATGTAGGAGATATTAGGAGGAGTGACTAAAAGCTTGGTCAAAGAGGTGGGTTTTTCGGAGGGCCGTATAGGAGGAGAGAGAGTTGGAGAGGTATCAGAAGGGAATCCCAGCGTGTGGGGCACAGGCAGCTGAAAGAAGAAGAGGATAGAATCAGAGGAAAGGAGTGTTTGCAGAGGGTTGTAGGGCTGGAGGAGGTCACAGAGATAGGGAGGGGCAAAGCAATGAAGGGATTTAAACACTGGGATGAAAATGTTAAATTTGAGATGCTGGGGGACCAAGAGCTGAGTTGGGTCAGTGAGCACAGGGGGTGATGGGTGAACGGGACCTGGTGAGAATTGGGGGCAGCAGAGTTTTGGATGAGCTGAAGTTTATGGAGCGTGTGGGGCGGGAGGCCTGCCAGGAGAGCATTGGAAGAGTCAAGTCTGGGAGTAAGAAAGAAAGAAAGAACTTGGACTTCCAAAGGCATGGATAAGGGTTTCAGTAGGTGGGCTGAGGAAGGGGCAGATTCCGCAGGTGTTACAGAACACTGATTGGTGAGGTTCAAACGTGGAGTTGCGGGAAAGATAGGAACAGGTTTTAGAGACAACAACACATTCAAAGACTTTGGAGAGGAAAAGGAGGGTGGAGATGGGGGGTAGTTTCCAAGGAGAGAAGGGTTGAGAGTGGGTTTTGTGGAGAGTGTTTATGATAGTGATTTTTGAAAGGGAGTCAGGTACCATCTGTACGATGATGGAACTGTGGTCGTGTTCTCATGAAACACACCACACAGTGCTGGGAAATCTCAGAGTGAATGCTGGAATCCTGGGAAGTTCTGAGCCTCTAAAAAAAACTAAAGGCAAAAAGACACACACACCAGAGCGAAAAACGTTGTGATTGGGGAAACTTGGAGCCGCAAAGGTTCTAAACCTGGTAAGTGACCAGCCTAGAGAGCAGGCGGATGGGGCAAATCTGCCTGGGGACCTGGCCGTGAGATAAACACAAGGGCTTTTAAGGAGACTTCAAAGTCAGCTCGATGACCTTTAGCTGTGGCTGATGGCCATGCAATGTTAAAAGGTGTGAAGACTGATCAGATGGCACGGCCTCAATCGAAACATACAAAAGGTGACCATCGTAATTGTTGACAAACGGCCATCAGAATTGGTATACAACAGGGTACCCTGCGCCATACACCCGAGTATTAGTCCAGTAACAGGGGCTCTACACTGGAGTATTAACCCAGTAACAGGGGCTCTACACTGGAGTATTAACCCAGTAACAGGGGCTCTACACTGGAGTATTAACCCAGTAACAGGGGCTCTACACTGGAGTATTAGTCCAGTAACAGGGGCTCTACACCCAAGTATTAGTCCAGTAACAGGGGCTCTACACTGGAGTATTACCCAGTAACAGGGGCTCTACACTGGAGTATTAGCCCAGTAACAGGGGCTCTACACTGGAGTATTAGTCCAGTAACAGGGGCTCTACACTGGAGTATTACCCAGTAACAGGAGCTCTACACCCGAGTATTAGCCCAGTAACAGGGGCTCTACACTGGAGTATTAACCCACACTGGAGTATTAGCCTGGTAACAGAGGCTCTACACCCGAGTATTAGCCCAGTAACAAGGGCTCCAATCCGGAGTACTAGCTCAGTAACAAGTGCTTCAATCCCGAGTATTAGCTCAGTAACAGAGGTTCTACACTGGAGTATTAACCCAGTAACAAGGGCTCTGCACCCGAGTATTAGCCCAGTAGAATGGGCTTCACACCCGAGTATTATCCAGTAACAAGGGTTGCACAACCGTTGATAGCCCAGTAACAGGGGCTCCACACCCGAGAATTAGCACAGTAACAGGAGCTCTTCGCCCGAGTATTAGTCCAGTAACAGGGCTCTACACCCGAGTATTAGCCCAGTAAAAGGGGCTCTACATCCGAGTATTAGCCCAGTAACAGGAGCTCTACACCTGGGTATTAGCTCAGTAACAGGGGCTCCAATCCCGAGTATTAGCTCAGTAACAGGGGCTCCTATCCCAAGTATTCGCACAGTAACAGAGGCTCTACACTGCAGTATTAACCCAGTAACAGGGGATCTACACTGGAGTATTAACCCAGTAACAGGGGCTCTACACCCCAGTATTAGCCCAGTAATAAGGTCTCGACACCGGGGTATTAGCACAGTAACAGGGGCTCTACACCTGAGTATTAGCCCAGTAACACAGTCTCGACACCGGGGTATCAGCCCAGTAACACGGTCTCGACACCGGGGTATCAGCCCAGTAACACGGTCTCGACACCGGGGTATTAGCACAGTAACTGGAGCTCTACACCTGAGTATTAGCCCAGTAACAGGAGCTCTACACCTGAGTATTAGCCCAGTAACAGGAGCTCTACACCTGAGTATTAGGCCAGTAACAGGCGCTCTATAGCTGAGTATTAGCCCAGTAACAGCAGCTCTATACCTGAGTATTAGCCCAGTAACAGCAGCTCTATACCTGAGTATTAGCCCAGTAACAGGCGCTCTATAGCTGTGTATTAGCCCAGTAACACGGTCTCGACACCGGGGTATTAGCCCAGTAACAGGAGCTCTACACCTGAGTATTAGCCCAGTAACAGCAGCTCTATACCTGAGTATTAGCCCAGTAACAGGCGCTCTATAGCTGAGTATTAGCCCAGTAACAGGAGCTCTATACCCGAGTATTAGCTCAGTAACAGGGGCTCTACACCTGAGTATTAGCCCAGTAACAGGAGCTCTACACCTGAGTATTAGCCCAGTAACAGGAGCTCTACACCTGAGTATTAGGCCAGTAACAGGCGCTCTATAGCTGAGTATTAGCCCAGTAACAGCAGCTCTATACCTGAGTATTAGCCCAGTAACAGCAGCTCTATACCTGAGTATTAGCCCAGTAACAGGCGCTCTATAGCTGTGTATTAGCCCAGTAACACGGTCTCGACACCGGGGTATTAGCCCAGTAACAGGAGCTCTACACCTGAGTATTAGCCCAGTAACAGCAGCTCTATACCTGAGTATTAGCCCAGTAACAGGCGCTCTATAGCTGAGTATTAGCCCAGTAACAGGAGCTCTATACCCGAGTATTAGCTCAGTAACAGGGGCTCTACACCTGAGTATTAGCCCAGTAACAGGAGCTCTATAGCTGAGTATTAGGCCAGTAACAGGGGCTCTACACCTGAGTATTAGCCCAGTAACAGGAGCTCTATAGCTGAGTATTAGCCCAGTAACAGGAGCTCTATAGCTGAGTATTAGGCCAGTAACAGGGGCTCTACACCTGAGTATTAGCCCAGTAACAGGAGCTCTATAGCTGAGTATTAGCCCAGTAACAGGAGCTCTACACCTGAGTATTAACCCAGGAACAGGGGCTCTACACCTGAGTATTAGCCCAGTAACAGGAGCTCTATAGCTGAGTATTAGCCCACATCACACAGCACCACCCAGGCCCACATCCCCAGCCAACAGGACAAGACCAGCAATGTCATGGAAGCTCCAAGATCCCCCTATAAGTCACACACCATCCTGACTTGGACGTTTATCTCTGTTCCTTCATCACTAATTGGGTCAGAATCCTGGAGATTCCCAAAAACACCTTTGTGAGAGCACCATCCACACAAGGACTGAACAACTTCAAGCAGTCGGGTGTTACTATTGGTGTATTAGAGTCGGGTGTATTCGGGTCGGGTGTTACTATGGGTGTATTCGGGTCGGGTGTTACTGTGGGTGTATTAGGGTCGGGTGTTACTCTGGGTGTATTCGGGTCGGGTGTTACTATGGGTGTATTCGGGTCGGGTGTTACTCTGGGTGTATTCGGGTCGGGTGTTACTCTGGGTGTATTCGGGTCGGGTATTACTATGGGTGTATTAGGGTTGGGTGTTACTATGGGTGTATTCGGGTCGGGTATTACTATGGGTGTATTAGGGTTGGGTGTTACTATGGGTGTATTAGGGTCGGGTGTTACTATGGGTGTATTCGGGTCGGGTGTTACTATGGGTGTATTAGGGTTGGGTGTTACTCTGGGTGTATTCGGGTCGGGTGTTACTCTGGGTGTATTAGGGTTGGGTGTTACTCTGGGTGTATTAGGGTTGGGTGTTACTCTGGGTGTATTAGGGTTGGGTGTTACTATGGGTGTATTCGGGTCGGGTGTTACTATGGGTGTATTAGGGTTGGGTGTTACTCTGGGTGTATTAGGGTCGGGTGTTACTCTGGGTGTATTAGGGTTGGGTGTTACTCTGGGTGTATTAGGGTTGGGTGTTACTCTGGGTGTATTCGGGTCGGGTGTTACTATGGGTGTATTAGGGTTGGGTGTTACTCTGGGTGTATTAGGGTCGGGTGTTACTCTGGGTGTATTAGGGTTGGGTGTTACTCTGGGTGTATTAGGGTCGGGTGTTACTATGGGTGTATTCGGGTTGGGTGTTACTCTGGGTGTATTAGGGTCGGGTGTTACTATGGGTGTATTAGGGTTGGGTGTTACTATGGGTGTATTCGGGTCGGGTGTTACTCTGGGTGTATTCGGGTCGGGTGTTACTCTGGATGTATTAGGGTCGGGTGTTACTATGGGTGTATTAGGGTCGGGTGTTACTATGGGTGTATTCGGGTCGGGTGTTACTCTGGGTGTATTAGGGTCGGGTGTTACTCTGGGTGTATTAGGGTCGGGTGTTACTATGGGTGTATTCGGGTCGGGTGTTACTCTGGGTGTATTAGGGTCGGGTGTTACTATGGGTGTATTAGGGTCGGGTGTTACTATGGGTGTATTCGGGTCGGGTGTTACTATGGGTGTATTAGGGTTGGGTGTTACTCTGGGTGTATTAGGGTCGGGTGTTACTCTGGGTGTATTAGGGTCGGGTGTTACTATGGGTGTATTAGGGTTGGGTGTTACTCTGGGTGTATTAGGGTCGGGTGTTACTCTGGGTGTATTCGGGTCGGGTGTTACTCTGGGTGTATTCGGGTCGGGTGTTACTCTGGGTGTATTCGGGTCGGGTGTTACTCTGGGTGTATTAGGGTTGGGTGTTACTATGGGTGTATTAGGGTCGGGTGTTACTCTGGGTGTATTAGGGTCGGGTGTTACTATGGGTGTATTAGGGTTGGGTGTTACTCTGGGTGTATTCGGGTCGGGTGTTACTATGGGTGTATTCGGGTCGGGTGTTACTATGGGTGTATTAGGGTCGGGTGTTACTATGGGTGTATTAGGGTCGGGTGTTACTCTGGGTGTATTAGGGTTGGGTGTTACTCTGGGTGTATTCGGGTCGGGTGTTACTCTGGGTGTATTAGGGTCGGGTGTTACTATGGGTGTATTCGGGTCGGGTGTTACTATGGGTGTATTCGGGTCGGGTGTTACTATGGGTGTGTTAGGGACGGGTGTTACATAGAGTCATAGAGTTATACAGCACGGATAGAGGCCCTTCGGCCCATCGTGTCCGCGCCGGCCATCAGCCCTGTCTACTCTAATCCCATATTCCAGCATTTGGTCCGTAGCCTTGTATGCTATGGCATTTCAAGTGCTCATCCAAATGCTTCTTGAATGTTGTGAGGGTTCCTGCCTCCACAACCCTTTCAGGCAGTGAGTTCCAGACTCCAACCACCCTCTGGGTGAAAAAGTTCTTTCTCAAATCCCCTCTAAACCTCCCGCCTTTTACCTTGAATCTATGTCCCCTTGTTATAGAACCCTCAACGAAGGGAAAAAGCTCCTTAGTATCTATCCTATCTGTGGGTGTATTCGGGTTGGGTGTTACTCTGGGTGTATTCGGGTTGGGTATTACTATGGGTGTATTCGGGTTGGGTGTTACTCTGGGTGTATTCGGGTTGGGTATTACTATGGGTGTATTCGGGTTGGGTGTTACTATGGGTGTATTCGGGTTGGGTGTTACTCTGGGTGTATTAGGGTCGGGTGTTACTCTGGGTGTATTCGGGTTGGGTATTACTATGGGTGTATTCGGGTCGGGTGTTACTATGGGTGTATTCGGGTCGGGTGTTACTATGGGTGTATTAGGGTTGGGTGTTACTATGGGTGTATTAGGGTTGGGTGTTACTCTGGGTGTATTAGGGTCGGGTGTTACTCTGGGTGTATTAGGGTCGGGTGTTACTATGGGTGTATTCGGGTTGGGTGTTACTATGGGTGTGTTAGGGTTGGGTGTTACTCTGGGTGTGTTAGGGTCGGGTGTTACTATGGGTGTATTAGGGTCGGGTGTTACTATGGGTGTATTAGGGTCGGGTGTTACTCTGGGTGTATTAGGGTCGGGTGTTACTCTGGGTGTATTTGGGTCGGGTGTTACTCTGGGTGTATTTGGGTCGGGTGTTACTATGGGTGTATTAGGGTTGGGTGTTACTCTGGGTGTATTAGGGTCGGGTGTTACTCTGGGTGTATTAGGGTCGGGTGTCACTCTGGGTGTATTAGGGTTGGGTGTTACTATGGGTGTATTCGGGTCGGGTGTTACTCTGGGTGTATTAGGGTCGGGTGTTACTCTGGGTGTATTAGGGTCGGGTGTTACTCTGGGTGTATTAGGGTTGGGTGTTACTCTGGGTGTATTAGGGTCGGGTGTTACTATGGGTGTATTAGGGTCAGGTGTTACTCTGGGTGTATTTGGGTCGGGTGTTACTATGGGTGTTTAGGGTTGGGTGTTACTCTGGGTGTATTAGGGTCGGGTGTTACTCTGGGTGTATTAGGGTCAGGTGTTACTCTGGGTGTATTAGGGTTGGGTGTTACTATGGGTGTATTAGTATCGGGTGTTACTCTGGGTGTATTAGGGTCGGGTGTTACTCTGGGTGTATTAGGGTTGGGTGTTACTCTGGGTGTATTAGGGTCGGGTGTTACTCTGGGTGTATTAGGGTCGGGTGTTACTCTGGGTGTATTCGGGTTGGGTGTTACTATGGGTGTATTAGGGTTGGGTGTTACTATGGGTGTATTAGGGTTGGGTGTTACTCTGGGTGTATTAGGGTCGGGTGTTACTATGGGTGTATTAGGGTCGGGTGTTACTATGGGTGTATTCGGGTCGGGTGTTACTGTGGGTGTATTTGGGTTGGGTGTTACTCTGGGTGTATTAGGGTCGGGTGTTACTCTGGGTGTATTCGGGTCGGGTGTTACTATGGGTGTATTCGGGTCGGGTGTTACTATGGGTGTATTAGTGTCGGGTGTTACTATGGGTGTATTAGGGTCGGGTGTTACTATGGGTGTATTCGGGTCGGGTGTTACTCTGGGTGTATTAGGGTCGGGTGTTACTCTGGGTGTATTCGGGTCGGGTGTTACTATGGGTGTATTCGGGTCGGGTGTTACTATGGGTGTATTAGTGTCGGGTGTTACTATGGGTGTATTCGGGTTGGGTGTTACTATGGGTGTTTTCGGGTTGGGTGTTAATCTGGGTGTATTAGGGTCGGGTGTTACTATGGGTGTATTAGGGTCGGGTGTTACTATGGGTGTATTCGGGTCGGGTGTTACTATGGGTGTATTCGGGTCGGGTGTTACTCTGGGTGTATTCGGGTCGGGTGTTACTATGGGTGTATTAGGGTCGGGTGTTACTCTGGGTGTATTCGGGTTGGGTGTTACTATGGGTGTATTAGGGTCGGGTGTTACTCTGGGTGTATTCGGGTCGGGTGTTACTCTGGGTGTATTCGGGTCGGGTGTTACTCTGGGTGTATTCGGGTCGGGTGTTACTCTGGGTGTATTAGGGTCGGGTGTTACTATGGGTGTATTAGGGTCGGGTGTTACTCTGGGTGTATTCGGGTTGGGTGTTACTATGGGTGTATTAGGGTCGGGTGTTACTCTGGGTGTATTCGGGTTGGGTGTTACTATGGGTGTATTAGGGTCGGGTGTTACTATGGGTGTATTAGGGTCGGGTGTTACTCTGGGTGTATTCGGGTTGGGTGTTACTATGGGTGTATTAGGGTCGGGTGTTACTATGGGTGTATTAGGGTCGGGTGTTACTCTGGGTGTATTCGGGTTGGGTGTTACTATGGGTGTATTAGGGTCGGGTGTTACTCTGGGTGTATTCGGGTTGGGTGTTACTATGGGTGTATTAGGGTCGGGTGTTACTCTGGGTGTATTCGGGTCGGGTGTTACTCTGGGTGTATTCGGGTCGGGTGTTACTCTGGGTGTATTAGGGTCGGGTGTTACTCTGGGTGTATTAGGGTTGGGTGTTACTATGGGTGTATTCGGGTCGGGTGTTACTATGGGTGTATTAGGGTCGGGTGTTACTATGGGTGTATTAGGGTTGGGTGTTACTATGGGTGTATTAGGGTTGGGTGTTACTATGGGTGTATTCGGGTCGGGTGTTACTATGGGTGTATTAGGGTCGGGTGTTACTATGGGTGTATTCGGGTCGGGTGTTACTGTGGGTGTATTAGGGTCGGGTGTTACTCTGGGTGTATTCGGGTCGGGTGTTACTGTGGGTGTATTAGGGTTGGGTGTTACTCTGGGTGTATTAGGGTCAGGAGTTACTCTGGGTGTATTAGGGTTGGGTGTTACTCTGGGTGTATTAGGGTCGGGTGTTACTCTGGGTGTATTCGGGTCGGGTGTTACTCTGGGTGTATTCGGGTCGGGTGTTACTATGGGTGTATTAGGGTCGGGTGTTACTCTGGGTGTATTCGGGTCGGGTGTTAATCTGGGTGTATTTGGGTCGGGTGTTACTCTGGGTGTATTAGGGTTGGGTGTTACTATGGGTGTATTAGGGTCAGGAGTTACTCTGGGTGTATTAGGGTTGGGTGTTACTCTGGGTGTATTAGGGTCGGGTGTTACTATGGGTGTATTAGGGTCGGGTGTTACTCTGGGTGTATTCGGGTCGGGTGTTAATCTGGGTGTATTAGGGTCGGGTGTTACTCTGGGTGTATTAGGGTTGGGTGTTACTATGGGTGTATTAGGGTCAGGAGTTACTCTGGGTGTATTAGGGTTGGGTGTTACTCTGGGTGTATTAGGGTCGGGTGTTACTCTGGGTGTATTCGGGTCGGGTGTTACTCTGGGTGTATTCGGGTCGGGTGTTAATCTGGGTGTATTAGGGTCGGGTGTTACTCTGGGTGTATTCGGGTCGGGTGTTACTCTGGGTGTATTAGGGTCGGGTGTTACTCTGGGTGTATTAGGGTTGGGTGTTACTATGAGTGTATTAGGGTCGGGTGTTACTATGGGTGTATTAGGGTCGGGTGTTACTATGGGTGTATTCGGGTCGGGTGTTACTCTGGGTGTATTAGGGTCGGGAGTTACTCTGGGTGTATTAGGGTTGGGTGTTACTCTGGGTGTATTAGGGTCGGGTGTTACTCTGGGTGTATTCGGGTCGGGTGTTACTCTGGGTGTATTAGGGTTGGGTGTTACTCTGGGTGTATTCGGGTCGGGTGTTACTCTGGGTGTATTCGGGTCGGGTGTTACTCTGGGTGTATTCGGGTTGGGTGTTACTATGGGTGTATTAGGGTCGGGTGTTACTATGGGTGTATTAGGGTTGGGTGTTACTCTGGGTGTATTAGGGTCGGGTGTTACTTTGGGTGTATTAGGGTTGGGTGTTACTGTGGGTGTATTCGGGTCGGGTGTTACTCTGGGTGTATTCGGGTCGGGTGTTACTCTGGGTGTATTAGGGTCGGGTGTTACTCTGGGTGTATTCGGGTCGGGTGTTACTATGGGTGTATTAGGGTTGGGTGTTACTCTGAGTGTATTAGGGTTGGGTGTTACTATGGGTGTATTAGGGTCGGGTGTTACTCTGGGTGTATTAGGGTTGGGTGTTACTCTGGGTGTATTAGGGTCGGGTGTTACTATGGGTGTATTAGGGTCGGGTGTTACTCTGGGTGTATTAGGGTCGGGTGTTACTATGGGTGTATTAGGGTCGGGTGTTACTATGGGTGTATTAGGGTCGGGTGTTACTCTGGGTGTATTAGGGTTGGGTGTTACTCTGGGTGTATTAGGGTCGGGTGTTACTATGGGTGTATTAGGGTCGGGTGTTACTCTGGGTGTATTCGGGTCGGGTGTTACTCTGGGTGTATTCGGGTCGGGTGTTACTATGGGTGTATTAGGGTCGGGTGTTACTCTGGGTGTATTCGGGTTGGGTGTTACTCTGGGTGTATTCGGGTCGGGTGTTACTATGGGTGTATTAGGGTCGGGTGTTACTCTGGGTGTATTAGGGTCGGGTGTTACTCTGGGTGTATTAGGGTTGGGTGTTACTCTGGGTGTATTAGTGTCGGGTGTTACTATGGGTGTATTAGGGTCGGGTGTTACTCTGGGTGTATTAGGGTCGGGTGTTACTATGGGTGTATTAGGGTCGGGTGTTACTATGGGTGTATTAGGGTCGGGTGTTACTATGGGTGTATTAGGGTCGGGTGTTACTCTGGGTGTATTCGGGTTGGGTGTTACTCTGGGTGTGTTCGGGTCGGGTGTTACTATGGGTGTATTAGGGTCGGGTGTTACTCTGGGTGTATTCGGGTCGGGTGTTACTCTGGGTGTATTAGGGTCGGGTGTTACTCTGGGTGTATTCGGGTCGGGTGTTACTATGGGTGTATTAGGGTCGGGTGTTACTCTGGGTGTATTCGGGTCGGGTGTTACTATGGGTGTATTCGGGTTGGGTGTTCCTGACGGGCAGGGGCTGCTCCTCTCTGTGTGTTCGGTAAACACAGCGGTGAAGGACAGTTGCAGGCTGGGAGCCACAGACGGAGAGCCCGTCACCCGCTTAGTTTGCTGCCATACTGCATGTGATGCACGGTGGTGAGTGTCCACGGGCCAGCTCCGGCAGGGAGTGCTGGCTGCTGCGTTTCTCTGGGCAGGAAGGAGTTACAGTGTCTGGGATGATGCCCGGTCTGTAGCATCTAAAGAGATGGTTTGCTGTTTGCATCAAACACCCGTCCTGCCCCTCTCTTTGTGTAACTACCTTGGGAAAGTACAGAGTCCAATCTTAATATCTTCACACTGCCTGAACCAGTCCAGCCGTAATAAGACTGGAAAATAAATATTAAAGACTTGTTACTGAGTGCCTCTGTCGCACACTCCAAGTCCGGACATATTAACCCTTTCTTTGCTGAAATCCTCCCACCCCAGAATCATGGCCAATCACTCAGTCCCCCCGACAGTCAGCAGCTTATTTCAGAGCCAAGTTATTTCCTCATCCAACGATAACACACACACTCTGTCCGGTGAGGACAGTGATGGGGGACGGGACCCTCGGGGTGGTGATGGGGGACGGGACCCTCGGGGTGGTGATGGGGGGCAGGACCCTCGGCGGACGGTGACGGGGGACGGGACCCCCGGGGGACGGTGACGGGGGACGGGACCCTCGGGGGACGGTGACGGGGACGGGACCCTCGGGGGACGGTGACGGGGGACGGGACCCTCGGGGGACGGTGACGGGGGACGGGACCCTCGGGGACGGTGACGGGGGACGGGACCCTCGGGGGACGGTGACGGGGGACGGGACCCTCGGGGTGGTGATGGGGGACGGGACCCCTGGGGGACGGTGATGGCGGACGGGATCCCTGGGGGACGGTGATGGGGGACGGGACCCTCGGGGGACGGTGATGGGGGACGGGACCCTCGGGGGACGGGACCCCCGGGGGACGGTGATGGGGGACGGGACCCTCGGGGGTGGTGATGGGCGACAGGACCCTCGGGGGTGGTGATGGGGGACGGGACCCTCGGGGGACGGTGACGGGGGACGGGACCCCCGGGGGACGGTGACGGGGGACGGGACCCTCGGGGGACGGTGACGGGGGACGGGACCCTCGGGGGACGGGACCCTCGGGGGTGGTGATGGGGGACGGGACCCTCGGGGGACGGTGACGGGGGACGGGACCCTCGGGGGACGGTGACGGGGACGGGACCCTCGGGGGACGGTGACGGGGGACGGGACCCTCGGGGGACGGTGACGGGGGACGGGACCCTCGGGGGACGGTGATGGGGGACGGGACCCTCGGGGGACGGTGATGGCGGACGGGACCCCCGGGGGACGGTAATGGGGGGACGGGACCCTCGGGGGTCGGTGATGGGGGACGGGACCCATGGGGGACGGTGATGGGGGACTGGACCCCCGGGGGACGGTGGTGGGGGACGGGGCCCCCGGGGGACGGTGATGGACTGGACACTCGGGGGATGGTGATGGGGGACAGGACCCCCGGGGGTGGTGAGGTCCAGTGTAATGCTCCAAATGCTGTGATTGGTTAACTCTGTGCACGCCAGGGTCAGAACCTGGGAACTTCCCACTCTGCACAGGCCCGTTACACTGAGTGGGGGAGAGAGAGAGGAGGGAGAGAGAGAGAGAGAGGGGGGGAGAGAGAGAGAGAGGGGGGAAAAGAGAGAGGGAGGGAGAGAGAGAGAGAGAGAGCGCGAGCGAGAGAGAGGGGGGGAGAGAGAGAGAGAGAGAGAGAGGGGGGGGAGAGAGAGAGAGAGAGAGAGCGAGAGAGAGAGTGGGGGAGAGAGAGAGAGAGAGAGAGAGGGGGAGAGAGAGAGAGAGAGCGAGCGAGAGAGAGGGGGAGAGAGAGAGAGAGAGAGAGAGAGAGCGAGAGAGAGGGGGGGAGAGAGAGAGAGAGAGAGAGAGAGAGCGAGAGAGAGGGTGGGGAGAGAGAGAGAGAGAGAGGGGGGGAGAGAGAGGGGGAGAAGAGAGAGAGGGGGGAAAAGAGAGAGGGAGGGAGAGAGGGGGGAGAAAGAAAGAGAGGGATGGCGAGAGAGGGGGAGAGAGAGAGGGTGGAGGGGGTGGAGAGAGAGAGGGGGAGAGAGAGAGAGGGTGGAGGGAGAGAGAGGGTGGAGGGAGAGGGGGGCAGGGAGAGAGAGGGGTGAAGAGCGAGGGAGAGGGGAGAGGGAGAAGGGGAGAGAGGAGAGGGAGACAAAAAAGGAGAGAACAGGAAAGAGGGAGGGAGAGAGCGGGAGAGGCAGGGGGAGAGAGGGGATGGGAGAGAGGGGATGGGAGAGAGAGTGGGAGAGAGAGAGAGATCGAGGGGAGAGATAGAGGGGGGAGAAAGGGAGAGAGAGGGATGGAGGGAGAGGGAGAGAGACAGGGACAGGGAGAGGGAGAGGGAGAGAAAGGGATGGGGGGGACTGGGAGAAGGACAGGGTGAGGGGGAGAGAGAGAGGGGGACAGGGGCAGGGAGATGGAGTGACAGGGAGAGAGAGGGGGTGGGCAAGGGAATGGGAGAGGGAGACGGAGACAGACAGGGAGAGGAAGAGGGAGAGGGAGTGGGACAAGGAGCGCGAGAGGGAGAGAGACAGGAAAAGGAAGAGGGCTTGGGAGTGGGACAGGGAAAGGGACATGGACAGGAAGAGAGTGGGAGTGGGAGATGGAGTACAAGAGATGAAGTGGGAGTGAAAGAGGGAGAGGGAGAGAGACAGGGAGAGGGAGAGAGACAGAGAGAGGGAGAGAGACAGAGAGAGGAAGTGGGAGAGGGAGAGAGAGTGGGGGAGGGAGTGGGAGAGGGAGAGAGAGTGGGGGAAGGAGCGGGAGAGGGTGTGGGAGAGAGGCAGGAGGAGGGAGTGGGAGTGGGAGAGAGACAGAGAGAGGAAGTGGGAGAGGGAGAGAGAGTGGGGGAAGGAGCGGGAGAGGGTGTGGGTGAGAGAGGCAGGAGGAGGGAGTGGGAGTGGGAGAGAGACAGAGAGAGGAAGTGGGAGAGGGAGAGAGAGTGGGGGAGGGAGTGGGAGAGGGTGTGGGTGGGAGTGGGAGAGGGGAGGGGGAGGGAGTGGGAGTGGGAGAGAGACAGGGAGAGGGAGTGGGAGAGAGACAGGGGAGAGGGAGTGGGAGAGAGACAGGGGAGAGGGAGTGGGAGAAGGTGTGGGAGGGAGTGGGAGAGAGACAGGGAGTGGGAGAGAGACAGGGAGAGGGAGTGGGAGAAGGTGTGGGAGGGAGTGGGAGAAGGTGTGGGAGGGAGTGGGAGAGAGACAGGGAGTGGGAGAGAGACAGGGAGAGGGAGTGGGAGAAGGTGTGGGAGGGAGTGGGAGAAGGTGTGGGAGGGAGTGGGAGAGAGACAGGGAGTGGGAGAGAGACAGGGAGAGGGAGTGGGAGAAGGTGTGGGAGGGAGTGGGAGAGAGACAGGGAGAGGGAGTGGGAGAGAGACAGGGGAGAGGGAGAAGCTTTACCATCCAACTTTTACTGGACATGGTCCGCAGAGTTAAACTGCCCCTAATAAACTGAAATGTTGACCTCAGTTTGAGAACCCACAGGGTAGATGGGGTGTGAATTGATCACTTCAGATTCCTCCCTGGGATCGTGGTCCAACTCCCGACAGTTGATGGGAGACTCGTCTTTCATGACCTCAGGATGACCCAAATCACTTACAGTCAAACAAGTCCAAGTGAAGTGCAGTCACTGTTGTAGTAAACAGTGAGGAGGATAGTGATTGACTTCAAGACGACATAGACAGGCTGGTGGAATGGGCGGACACTTGGCAGATAAAATTTAACGCAGAGAAGTGCAAAGTGATATATTTTGGTAGGAAGAATGAGGAGAGGCAATATAAACTAAATGGTACAATTCTAAAGGGGGTTCAGGAACAGAGAGACCTGGGGGTATATGGGCACAAATCATTGAAGGTGTCAGGGCAGGTTGAGAAAGCGGTTTAAAAAAGCAAACGGGACCCTGGGCTTTATAGATAGAGGCGGAGAGTACAAAAACAAGGAAGTTATGTTGAACCTTTGTAAAACACTGGTTCGGCCACAACTGGAGTATTGTGTCCAGTTCTGGGCACCGCACTTTAGGAAAGATATGAAGGCCTTAGAGAGGGTGCAGAGGAGATTTACTAGAATGATTCCAGGGATTAGGGACTTCAGTTATGTGGATAGACTGGAGAAGCTGGAATTGTTCTCCTTAGAGCAGAGACGGTTGCGAGGAGATTTGATCGAGGTGTTCAAAATCATGAAGGGTCTGGACAGAGTAGTTAGAGAGAAACTGTTCCCATTGGTGGAAGGGTCAAGGACCAGAGAACATAGATTTAAGGTGATTGGCAAAAGAACCAAAGGTGACATGAGGAGAAACTTTCTTACACAGTGAGTGGTTGTGATCTGGAATGCACTGCCCGAGGGGGTGGTGGAGGCAGATTCAATCATGGCCTTCAAAAGGGAACTGGATAAGTACTTGAAAGGAAAAAATGTGCAGGGCTACGGGGAAAGGGCGGGGGAGTGGGACTAGCTGGATTGCTCTTGCACAGAGCCGACTCAGGCTCGATGGGCTGAATGGCCTCCTTCTGTGCTGTAATCGTTCTATGATTCTAAAATGTAGGAAACACAGCAGCCAATTTGCATACAGCAAGATCCCATCAACAGCAATGTGATTATGATCAGATCATCTGTTTTACTGATGTTCATTGAGGGACAAATATTGACCAGGAAATCTGCTCTTCTTCCAATAGTGGCCATGGGATCTTTTATATCCGCCTGAGAAGGCAGGTGGGGCCTCAGTTTAACGTCTCATCCAAAAGAAGGTCTCTCTGACAGTGCAGCACTCCCTCAGTACTGACCCTCTGACAGTGCAGCACTCCCTCATTACTGACCCTCCGACAGTGCAGCGCTCCCTCAGTACTGACCCTCTGACAGTGCAGCACTCCCTCAGTACTGACCCTCCGACAGTGCAGCACTCCCTCAGTACTGACCCTCCGACAGTGCAGCACTCCCTCAGTACTGACCCTCCGACAGCGCAGCACTCCCTTAGTACTGACCCTCCGACAGTGCAGCGCTCCCTCAGTACTGACCCTCCGACAGTGCAGCACTCCCTCAGTACTGACCCTCCGACAGCGCAGCACTCCCTTAGTACTGCCCCTCCGACAGTGCAGCGCTCCCTCAGTACTGACCCTCCGACAGTGCAGCACTCCCTCAGTACTGACCCTCCGACAGTGCAGCACTCCCTCAGTACTGACCCTCCGACAGTGCAGCACTCCCTTAGTACTGACCCTCCGACAGTGCGGCACTCCCTCAGTACTGACCCTCCGACAGTGCGGCACTCCCTCAGTACTGACCCTCCGACAGTGCGGCGCTCCCTCAGTACTGACCCTCCGACAGTGCGGCACTCCCTCAGTACTGACCCTCCGACAGTGCGGCGCTCCCTCAGTACTGACCCTCCGACAGTGCGGCGCTCCCTCAGTACTGACCCTCCGACAGTGCGGCACTCCCTCAGTACTGACCCTCCGACAGTGCAGCACTCCCTCAGTACCGACCCTCCGACAGTGCGGCACTCCCTCAGTACCGACCCTCCGACAGTGCAGCACTCCCTCAGTACTGACCCTCCGACAGTGCAGCACTCCCTCAGTACCGACCCTCCGACAGTGCGGCGCTCCCTCAGTACTGACCCTCCGACAGTGCAGCACTCCCTCAGTACTGACCCTCCGACAGTGCAGCACTCCCTCAGTACTGACCCTCCGACAGTGCAGCACTCCCTCAGTACTGACCCTCTGACAGTGCAGCGCTCCCTCAGTACTGACCCTCTGACAGTGCAGCACTCCCTCAGTACTGACCCTCCGACAGTGCAGCACTCCCTCAGTACTGACCCTCCGACAGTGCGGCACTCCCTCAGTACTGACCCTCCGACAGTGCAGCACTCCCTCAGTACTGACCCTCCGACAGTGCAGCACTCCCTCAGTACTGACCCTCCGACAGTGCGGCACTCCCTCAGTACTGACCCTCCGACAGTGCAGCACTCCCTCAGTACTGACCCTCCGACAGTGCAGCACTCCCTCAGTACTGACCCTCCGACAGTGCGGCACTCCCTCAGTACTGACCCTCCGACAGTGCGGCACTCCCTCAGTACTGACCCTCCGACAGTGCGGCACTCCCTCAGTACTGACCCTCCGACAGTGCGGCACTCCCTCAGTACTGACCCTCCGACAGTGCAGCACTCCCTCAGTACTGACCCTCCGACAGTGCAGCACTCCCTCAGTACTGACCCTCCGACAGTGCAGCACTCCCTCAGTACTGACCCTCCGACAGTGCGGCACTCCCTCAGTACTGACCCTCCGACAGTGCGGCACTCCCTCAGTACTGACCCTCCGACAGTGCGGCACTCCCTCAGTACTGACCCTCCGACAGTGCAGCACTCCCTCAGTACTGACCCTCCGACAGTGCAGCACTCCCTCAGTACTGACCCTCCGACAGTGCAGCACTCCCTCAGTACTGACTCTCCGACAGTGCAGCACTCCCTCAGTACTGACCCTCCGACAGTGCAGCCCTCCCTCAGTACTGACCCTCCGACAGTGCGGCACTCCCTCAGTACTGACCCTCCGACAGTGCAGCACTCCCTCAGTACTGACCCTCCGACAGTGCAGCACTCCCTCAGTACTGACTCTCCGACAGTGCAGCACTCCCTCAGTACTGACCCTCCGACAGTGCAGCACTCCCTCAGTACTGACCCTCCGACAGTGCAGCACTCCCTCAGTACTGACCCTCCGACAGTGCAGCACTCCCTCAGTACTGACTCTCCGACAGTGCAGCACTCCCTCAGTACTGACCCTCCGACAGTGCAGCACTCCCTCAGTACTGACCCTCCGACAGTGCAGCACTCCCTCAGTACTGACCCTCCGACAGTGCAGCACTCCCTCAGTACTGACCCTCCGACAGTGCAGCACTCCCTCAGTACTGACCCTCCGACAGTGCAGCACTCCCTCAGTACTGACTCTCCGACAGTGCAGCGCTCCCTCAGTACTGACCCTCCGACAGTGCGGCACTCCCTCAGTACTGACCCTCCGACAGTGCAGCACTCCCTCAGTACTGTACTCTAATGTCAGCCTGGATTATGAGGCTCAAGACTCGGGAAGTTGAAGTTGAACCCACGACCTTCTGAATTAGAAGGGAGAGTGGAACCACTGATTCCCTGCAGGTGCAACTTTTGGGTAAGGGAGGTTGAGCTGTTGGTCTGAAGGATCTCTCTCTGCGCTTGGTATGATCGCTGTGAGCTGAATCATAATCGTCCAGACAGTGTGAAATTCACAGGCTTGCAATTATTGGCCAGCGCCCATCTCTGTTCTGGCACCAACACTTGCTGTGCCCGTGACTGACAGCCCAACATTCCTCCTCACCTGACACACACTCGGGATCTCAGCACACCATCTCCTGCCTGTAGAATTCTTTCTGAATGAATGTGACACTTAGTCTCCTGCTCTCCCAGTCAGACAGGCAGATAAAACAGGCAGGGACCGGAGACCATTCAACAAGTAACTGTGTGTAACTACTGCACCAGGCAATAGGAAAAGGCCTTCGGGGCCCAAATAAAGAGTCACCACAGGTGATCTGTAGGGTAAAGGAACCAAGCGCATACAGTCGGTGATACCAGAGGACATCCAGTGAGAGAGTCAGTGATACCAGAGGACATCCAGTGAGAGAGTCGGTGATACCAGAGGACATCCAGTGAGAGAGTCAGTGATACCAGAGGACATCCAGTGAGAGAGTCGGTGATACCAGAGGACATCCAGTGAGAGAGTCAGTGATACCAGAGGACATCCAGTGAGAGAGTCATTGATACCAGAGGACATCCAGTGAAAGTCAGTGACACCAGAGGACATCCAGTGAAAGTCAGTGACACCAGAGGACATCCAGTGAGAGTCAGTGATACCAGAGGACATCCAGTGAGAGAGTCAGTAATACCAGAGGACATCCAGTGAGAGAGTCAGTGATACCAGAGGACATCCAGTGAGAGAGTCAGTAATACCAGAGGACATCCAGTGAGAGAGTCAGTGATACCAGAGGGCATCCAGTGAGAGTCAGTGATACCAGAGGACATCCAGTGAGAGAGTCAGTGATACCAGAGAACATCCAGTGAGAGAGTCAGTAACACCAGAGGGCATCCAGTGAGAGAGTCGGTGATACCAGAGGGCATCCAGTGAGAGAGTCAGTGATACCAGAGGACATCCAGTGAGAGAGTCAGTGATACCAGAGGACATCCAGTGAGAGAGTCGGTGATACCAGAGGGCATCCAGTGAGAGTCAGTGATACCAGAGGACATCCAGTGAGAGAGTCAGTGATACCAGAGTACATCCAGTGAGAGAATCAGTGATACCAGAGGGCATCCCGTGAGAGAGCCAGTGATATCAGAGGACATCCAGTGAGAGAGTCGGTGATACCAGAGGACATCCCGTGAGAGTCAGTGATACCAGAGGGCATCCAGTGAGAGTCAGTGATACCAGAGGGCATCCAGTGAGAGTCAGTGACACCAGAGGACATCCAGTGAGAGAGTCAGTGATACCAGAGGACATCCAGTGAGAGAGTCAGTGTGTGTAGAAAAGAAATAAAAGTACTTGCCTCAAAACAAGAATACTCTTCTCAAAGGCACCTGCTGCTTGGGCTGGTGCTGGGCAAGCTGTGACTCGTGGTGTCGGAGCTCTGACAGGCTCCAAGCTGACTGTAAGCTACATTCCCCATCTCACCGACAACCGGGGAAAACCGATGGAGTCTGCGGCACAGATTGTGACACAAAGCAATTTGCTCGTGATTCCCACACTGAGGTCTGAGGTTGATCCTGGATCCAATCCAGCGAAAATGGCCTCTGGCCAGAGGAAGCAGATAGGGCCCATAGATTGGGTCATGAGATTGCAGAGAGGGAGGATCATTATTTAAATAATAACAGAGAGAGGCTACGAGTAAAATAACATTCCAAGGTGTTAATGTAACTGCAGGTTATACAAACAGCGAGAATAATAAATCAGTGAAGGAATAGGGTTACCAACTCTCATTGGACGGATTCCAGGAGGTTTCATCACATGACCGCCAATCACCGTGACCTCACACTCCCACCATTGGTCGCCCGACACGCCCATCCTCACAGTGCCCCGCCCTCACACTCCCACCATTGGTCGCCCGACACGCCCATCCTCACAGTGCCCCGCCCTCACACTCCCACCATTGGTCGCCCGACACGCCCATCCTCACAGTGCCCCGCCCTCACACTCCCACCATTGGTCGCCCGACACGCCCATCCTCACAGTGCCCCGCCCTCACACTCCCACCATTGGTCGCCCGACACGCCCATCCTCACAGTGCCCCGCCCTCACACTCCCACCATTGGTCGCCCGACACGCCCATCCTCACAGTGCCCCGCCCTCACACTCCCACCATTGGTCGCCCGACACGCCCATCCTCACAGTGCCCCGCCCTCACACTCCCACCATTGGTCGCCCGACACGCCCATCCTCACAGTGCCCCGCCCTCACACTCCCACCATTGGTCGCCCGACACGCCCATCCTCACAGGGCCCCGCCCTCACACTCCCACCATTGGTCGCCCGACACGCCCATCCTCACAGTGCCCCGCCCTCACACTCCCACCATTGGTCGCCCGACACGCCCATCCTCACAGTGCCCCGCCCTCACACTCCCACCATTGGTCGCCCGACACGCCCATCCTCACAGTGCCCCGCCCTCACACTCCCACCATTGGTCGCCCGACACGCCCATCCTCACAGTGCCCCGCCCTCACACTCCCACCATTGGTCGCCCGACACGCCCATCCTCACAGTGCCCTGCCGTCCCGTGCCAATTGGAAAGCGAGCAGACTCTCCGCTACCTGAATCTGGACTGTGAGTCAAACGGCCTTTTTTCCCGTCTCCACTATATTTATAAAGTAATAAATGAAAGTGTACGAAGAACATGAACAAAAAACACACACAATGTAGCGAATGTCTTTCAGATGAGACATTAAACCGAGGCCCCATCTGCCCTCTCAGGTGGATGTAAAAGATCCCACAGCCAATTGTCCGCAGATTGTTCTGGCCATTATTTATCCCTCAACTAACATCACTAAAACAGATTATTTGGTCATTTATCTCATTACTGTTTGTGGGATCTTGCTGTGCACAAATTGGCTGCCGCATTTCCTACATTACAATAGTGAGTACACTTTAGAAGTGCTTTGGGACATCCTGAGGTCATGAAAGGCACTGTATAAATGCAAGTCTTTTCATTTATTCGTATGATTTTTCTCTTGGGTTTGCTGGCAGCAGTGTCCAGGAGACCAATCTCTAATTCCTGGAGTCTACAGGTCAAAATATTATTTGAATGGAGAAATACTACAAAATGCTGCGGTACAGAGGGATCTGGGTGTCCTCGTATATGAAACACAAAAAGTCAACATACAGGTGCAGCAGGTAATCCGGAAGGCAAACGGAATATTGGCCTTTATTTCTAGGGGGATGGAGTATAAAAGCAGGGAAGTCATGCTACAACTGTACAGGGTGCTGGTGAGACCACACCTGGAGTACTGCGTACAGTTCCGGTGCCCTTATTTAAGGAAGGACATACATTGGAGGCAGTTCAGAGAAGGTTCACTAGGTTGATTCCGGGTATGGAAGGGTTGTCTTACGAGGAAAGATTGAACAGGTTGGGTCTATACTCATTGGAGTTTAGAAGAATGAGAGGAGATCTCATTGAAACATACAAGATTCTGAGGGGACTCGATAGGGTCGATGCTGAGAGGATGTTACCCTCATGGGGGAATCTAAAACTAGGGGGCATAGTCTCAGAATGAGGGGTTGCCCCTTTAAGACGGAAATGAGGAGGAATTTCTTCTCCCAGAGGGTCGTGAATCTTTGGAATTCTTTACCCCGAAAAGCTGTGGAGGCTGAGTCATTGAATACATTCAAGGCTGAGTTAGACAAATTTTTGATCAGCAAGGGAGTCAAAGGATATGGGGAAAAGGCGGGAAAGTGGAGTTGAGGTAAAAATCAGATCAGCCATGATCTCATTAAATGGCGGAGCAGACTCAAGGGGCCGAATGGCCCACTCCTGCTCCAATTTCTTATGGTCAATCCTGGAGAGTTGGCAACTCTATGCAGGAGCAAAGAGTTCAACTCCCAATAAGAGGGTCATCAGCCTGAGTACCACGGCCTGCTCCTTTAAATGTGGGGTACAGTCAGCCCGTGACCACGGCCTGCTCCTTTAAATGTGGGGTAGTCAGCCCGTGACCACGGCCTGCTCCTTTAAATGTGGGGTACAGTCAGCCCGTGACCACGGCCTGCTCCTTTAAATGTGGGGTAGTCAGCCCGTGACCACGGCCTGCTCCTTTAAATGTGGGGTACAGTCAGCCCGTGACCACGGCCTGCTCCTTTAAATGTGGGGTAGTCAGCCCGTGACCACGGCCTGCTCCTTTAAATGTGGGGTAGTCAGCCCGTGACCACGGCCTGCTCCTTTAAATGTGGGGTAGTCAGCCCGTGACCACGGCCTGCTCCTTTAAATGTGGGGTACAGTCAGCCCGTGACCAGGCCACACTCGACGGCCGTGGGGATGAACATTGAACATTCCTGCCGCCCACGTCGTGTATCGAGGAGTGAGAGCTGACACTCTGTGTACACGAGCAGAATTAGCGTAGATCCCGCACACCGTCCCCTCTCACATCTCCGTTATGTGAGCCTCATCACCAACTGACAGCAGTGTGACACAGCTCTGTGCATTTAACTGACGAGTGTAAGGGCACCTCACCTTTCTCAGCCCCATACTTCAATGTAACTCAGTTACGTGGAGAGACTGGAGAAGCTGGGATTGTTCTCCTTAGAGCAGAGAAGGTTAAGGGGAGATTTGATCGAGGTGTTCAAAATCATGAAGGGTTTTGATAGAGTAAATAAGGAGAAACTGTTTCCAGTGGTGGGAGGATCGGTAACCAGAGGACACAGATTTAAGGTGATCGGCAAAAGAACCAGAGGTGAGATGAGGAAACATTCTTTTACTCAGCGAGTTGTGATGATCTGGAATGCGCTGCCTGAAAGGGCGGTGGAAGCAGATTCAATAATAACTTTCAAAAGGGAATTGGATAAATACCTAATGGAAAAGAAATTACAGGGATATGAGGAAAGAGCAGGGGAGTGGGACTAATTGGATAGGTATTCCAAAGAGCCAGCACAGGCACAATGGGCCGAATGGCCTTATCCTGTGCTGCACCGAGTATGATACCATGAATTCACTCACTCTGAACCTTTATCAGCCCCATACTTCACTCTATAACTTCCTCACTGTGTACCTTTAACAGCCTCTGTCACTAACTGAGACTGGAGAGAGAGCTTTAAGCAGTACTGTACACAGGGGCTCGATAATATACACGGGGGCTGCTATTCTCCATAATATACACGGGGGCTGTTATTCTCCATATTACACACAGGGGCTGTTATTCTCCATAATATACACGAGGGCTGTTATTCTCTATAATATACACGGGGGCTGTTATTCTATATAATATACACGGGGCTGTTATTCTCCATAATATACACGAGGGCTGTTATTCTCCATAATATACACGAGGGCTGTTATTCCCTATAATACACACAGGGGCTGTTATTCCCTATAATATACACGGGGGCTGTTATTTCCTATAATATACACGATGGATGTTATTCTCTACAATATACACGGAGGATGTTATTCTCTATAATATACACGAAGGCTGTTATTCTCTAATATACACGGAGGCTGTTATTCTCTATAATATACACGAAGGCTGTTATTCTCTAATATACACGGGGGATGTTATTTTCTATAATATACACGGGGACTGTTATTCTCTATAATATACACGGAGGCTGTTATTCTCTAATATACACAGGGGCTGTTATTCTCTAATATACACGGAGGCTGTTATTCTCTACAATATACACAGGGGCTGTTATTCTCTATAATATGCACGGGGGCTGTTATTCTCTATAATATACACGCAGGATTTTATTTTCTATAATAGACACGGGGGCTGTTATTTTCTACAATGTACACGGGGGCTGTTATTCTCTAATATACACGGGGGCTGTTATTCTCTATAATATACACGGAGGCTGTTATTCTCTATAATATGAACGGAGGCTGTTATTCTCTAATATACACGGGGGCTGTTATTCTCTATAATATACACAGGGGCTGTGATTCTCCATAATATACACGGGGGCTGTTATTCTCTAATATACACGCAGGCTGTTATTCTCTATAATATACACGGAGGCTGTTATTCTCTAATATACACGGGGGCTGTTATTCTCGATAATATACACGGGGGCTGTTATTCTCTGCAATATACACAGGGGCTGTTATTCTCTATAATATACACGGGGGCTGTTATTCTCGATAATATACACGGAGGCTGTTATTCTCTAACATACACGGAGGCTGTTATTCTCTAATATACACGGGGGCTGTTATTCTCTATAATATACACGGAGGCTGTTATTCTCTACAATATACACGGGGGCTGTTATTCTCTATAATATACATGGGGGTTGTTATTCTCTATAATATACACGAGGGCTGTTTTTCTCCATAATATACACGGAGGCTGTTATTCTCTACAATATACACGGAGGCTGTTATTCTCTACAATATACACGGGGGCTGTTATTCTCTATAATATACACGAGGGCTGTTTTTCTCCATAATATACACGGGGACTGTTATTCTCTATAATATAAACTGAGGCTGTTATTCTCTAATATACACGTTGGCTGTTATTCTCTACAATACAAACAGGGGCTGTTATTCTCTAATATACACGGAGGCTGTTATTCTGTAATATCCACGGAGGCTGTTATTCTCTATAATATACACGGAGGCTGTTATTCTCCATAATATACACGGAGGCTGTTATTCTCTATAATAGACACGGAGGCTGTTATTCTCGAGAATATACACGGAGGCTGTTATTCTCTAATATACACGGGCTGTTATTCTCTAATATACACGGAGGCTGTTATTCTCTAATATACACGGGGGCTGTTATTCTCTATAATATACACGGGGGCTGTTATTCTCTATAATAGACACGGAGGCTGTTATTCTCGAGAATATACACGGAGGCTGTTATTCTCTAATATACACGGGCTGTTATTCTCTAATATACACGGAGGCTGTTATTCTCTAATATACACGGGGGCTGTTATTCTCTGCAATATACACAGGGGCTGTTATTCTCTAATATACACGGGCTGTTATTCTCTAATATACACGGGGGCTGTTATTCTCTATAATATACACGGAGGCTGTTATTCTCTAATATACACGGAGGCTGCTATTCTCTATAATATACACGGAGGCAGTTATTCTCTAATATACACGGGGGCTGTTATTTTCTATAATATACACGGGGGCTGTTATTCTCTATAATATATACGGGGGCTGTTATTCTCTAATATACACGGAGGCTGCTATTCTCTATAATATACACGGAGGCAGTTATTCTCTAATATACACGGGGGCTGTTATTTTCTATAATATACACGGAGGCTGTTATTCTCTATAATATACACGAAAGCTGTTATTCTCTATAATATAAACGGAGGCTGTTATTCTCTAATATACACGGAGGCTGTTATTCTCTACAATATACACAGGGGCTGTTATTCTCTATAATATACACGGGGGCTGTTATTCTCTGCAATATACACAGGGGCTGTTATTCTCTAATATACACGGGCTGTTATTCTCTAATATACACGGGGGCTGTTATTTTCTATAATATACACGGGGGCTGTTATTCTCTATAATATACACGGGGGCTGTTATTCTCTAATATGCACGGAGGCTGTTATTCTCTATAATATACACGGAGGCAGTTATTCTCTAATATACACAGGGGCTGTTATTCTCTGCAATATACACAGGGGCTGTTATTCTCTACAATATACACAGGGGCTGTTATTCTCTATAATATACACGGAGGCTGTTATTCTCTAATAGACACGGAGGCTGTTATTCTCTATAATATACACGGAGGCTGTTATTCTCTATAATATACATGGCTGCTGTTATTGTCTATAATATACACGGGGGCTGTTATTCTCCAGAATATACAGAGGGGCTGTTATTCTATATAATATACACGGGGGCTGTTATTCTCTATAATATACACGGGGGCTGTTATTCTCTATAATATACACGCAGGCTGTTATTCTCTATAATATACACGGAGGCTGTTATTCTCTAATATGCACGGGGGCTGTTATTCTCTAATATGCACGGGGGCTGTTATTCTCTAATATACACGGAGGCTGTTATTCTCTATAATATACACGGAGACTGTTATTCTCTATAATATACACGGGGGCTGTTATTCTATATAATATACACGGAGGCTGTTATTCTCTATAATATACACGGAGACTGTTATTCTCTATAATATACACGGGGGCTGTTATTCTCCATAATATACACGGGGGCTGTTATTCTCTATAATATACACGGAGACTGTTATTCTCTATAATATACACGGGGGCTGTTATTCTATATAATATACACGGAGGCTGTTATTCTCTATAATATACACGAAGACTGTTATTCTCTATAATATACACGGGGGCTGTTATTCTCCATAATATACACGGGGGCTGTTATTCTCTATAATATACACGGGGGCTGTTATTCTCCATAATATCCACGGGGGCTGTTATTCTCTATAATATACACGGAGGCTGTTATTCTCTATAATATACACGGGGGCTGTTATTCTCCATAATATACACGGGGGCTGTTATTCTCTAATATGCACGGGGGCTGTTATTCTCCAATATGCACGGGGGCTGTTATTCTCTAATATACACGGAGGCTGTTATTCTCTATAATATACACGGAGACTGTTATTCTCTATAATATACACGGGGGCTGTTATTCTATATAATATACACGGAGGCTGTTATTCTCTATAATATACACGGAGACTGTTATTCTCTATAATATACACGGGGGCTGTTATTCTCCATAATATACACGGGGGCTGTTATTCTCTATAATATACACGGGGGCTGTTATTCTCCATAATATCCACGGGGGCTGTTATTCTCTATAATATACACGGAGGCTGTTATTCTCTATAATATACACGGGGGCTGTTATTCTCCATAATATACACGGGGGCTGTTATTCTCTAATATGCACGGGGGCTGTTATTCTCTAATATGCACGGGGGCTGTTATTCTCTAATATACACGGAGGCTGTTATTCTCTATAATATACACGGAGGCTGTTATTCTCTATAATATACACGGAGACTGTTATTCTCTATAATATACACGGAGGCTGTTATTCTCTAATATGCACGGGGGCTGTTATTCTCTAATATAAACGGAGGCTGTTATTCTCTATAATATACACGGAGGCTGTTATTCTCTATAATATACACGGAGACTGTTATTCTCTATAATATACACGGAGGCTGTTATTCTCTGATATACACGGGGGCTGTTATTCTCTATAATACACACGGAGGCTGTTATTCTCTAATATACACGGGGGCTGTTATTCTCTATAATACACACGGGGGCTGTTATTCTCTAATATACACGGGGGCTGTTATCCTCTACGATATACACAGGGGCTGTTATTCTCTATCATATACATGGGGGCTGTTATTCTCTATAATATACACGGGGGCTGTTATTCTCTAATATACACGAGGGCTGTTATTCTCTACAATATACACGGGGGCTGTTATTCTCTATAATATACACGGGGGCTGTTATTCTCTATAATATACACAGGGGCTGTTATTCTCTAATATACACGGGGGCTGTTATTCTCGATAATATACACAGGGGCTGTTATTCTCTGGAATATACACAGGGGCTGTTATTCTCTGGAATATACACGGAGGCTGTTATTCTCTATAATATACACGGGGGCTGTGATTCTCTACAATATACACGGGGGCTGTTATTCTCTATAATATACACGGGGGCTGTTATTTTCTACAATATACACGGGGGCTGTTATTCTCTCTAATATACGCGGAGGCTGTTATTCTCTGCAATATACACAGGGGCTGTTATTCTCTATAATATACATGGGGCTGTTATTCTCTATAATATACATGGGGCTGTTATTCTCTATAATATACATGGGGCTGTTACTCTCTATAATATACACAGAGGATGTTAGTCTTTATAATATACACGGGGACTGGATCTGGTTGGGGTCGGTAGGGTACGGTCAGATTGGGGTCAGGTCGGGGTGGGGTCAGGTCAGGGTGGGGTCAGGTCAGGGTGGGGTCGGGTCGGGTAAGGTCGGGTCCGATCGGGTAGGGTCAGGTCGGGTAAGGTCAGGTCGGGGTTGGGATCGGATATGGTCAGGTCGGGTCGGGTAGGGTCAGGTCAGGGTGGGTGGGGTGGGTCGAGTAGGGTCAGGACAGGGTGGGGTCGAGTAGGGTCAGGTCAGGGTGGGATCGGGTAGGGTCAGGTCAGGGTGGGATCGGGTAGGGTCAGGTCAGGGTGGGTAGGATGGGGTCGAGTAGGGTCAGGTCAGGGTGGGGTCGGGTCGGATCAGGTCAGGGTGGGTTGGATGGGGTCGAGTAGGGTCAGGACACGGTGGGGTCGGGTAGGGTCAGGACAGGTCGGGTAGGGTCAGGTCAGGGTGGGTAGGGTGGGCTAGGGTCAGGTCGGGTAGGGTCAGGTCAGGGTGGGTAGGGTGGGCTAGGGTCAGGTCAGGGTGGGTAGGGTGGGGTCGAGTAGGGTCAGGACAGGGTAGGGTCAGGACAGCTCAGGTTGGGTAGGTTCAGGTCGGGTTGGGTTCGGTCAGGTCAGTTCGGGTTGGGTAGGGTCAGGTCGGGTCAAGGTCAGGTCGGGTAAGGTTCGGTCAGGTCGGGGTCGGGTCAGGTCGGGGTCGGGTCAGGGTCGGGTCGGGTCAAGGTCAGGTCGGGTAAGGTTCGGTCAGGTCGGGTAGGGTTCGGTCAGGTCGGGACGGGGTCGGGTAGGGTTGGGTCAGGGTCAGGTCAGGTCGGGTAAGGTTCGGTCAGGTCGGGTAGGGTTCGGTCAGGTCGGGACGGGGTCGGGTAGGGTTGGGTCAGGGTCAGGTCAGGTCGGGTAAGGTTCGGTCAGGTCGGGTAGGGTTCGGTCAGGTCGGGTCAGGTCAGGTCGGGTAAGGTTCGGTCAGGTCGGGGTCGGGTCAGGTCGGGGTCGGGTCAGGGTCGGGTCGGGTCAAGGTCAGGTCGGGTAAGGTTCGGTCAGGTCGGGTAGGGTTCGGTCAGGTCGGGACGGGGTCGGGTAGGGTTGGGTCAGGGTCAGGTCAGGTCGGGTAAGGTTCGGTCAGGTCGGGTAGGGTTCGGTCAGGTCGGGACGGGGTCGGGTAGGGTTGGGTCAGGGTCAGGTCAGGTCGGGTAAGGTTCGGTCAGGTCGGGTAGGGTTCGGTCAGGTCGGGTCAGGTCAGGTCGGGTAAGGTTCGGTCAGGTCGGGTAGGGTTCGGTCAGGTTGGGGTCGGGTCAGGTCGGGGTCGGGGTCGGGTCAGGGTCGGGTCGGGTCAGGTCAGGTCAGGTCGGGTCGGGGTCAGGTAGGGTCAGGTCAGGTCGGATAGGGTGCGGTCAGGTCGGGTAGGGTCAGGTCAGGGTGGAGTAGGGGTCGGGCCCATATGCTGCAGGGCCCACTAACAGCAGCATGGGCAGGTATGCCAGGAGCTGCCCCAGAGGAGGAGAGGTGGGGGGACAGCCCCTGAGGGGAATGTGTTGCACTGTGTTGGGTGTAAGTGTGAAGCACAGGGCTCTGCTTGCTGACAGCACTCCTGTCTCGGACGGTTTGATGTGTTGTTTCTGACACTTTTCCGTGTTGAAAGGACAGGCTCAGCGCGACAGGAGATCGGCTGAGAGAGAAAGTGAGACTCGGGCAGCTGGTGAGAGAGCAGAGGCGAGCGGTTCACAGGCTCGGAGAGATGCAGACAGGCCACATGCTCTCACCCTGGCCCCATGGGAGGTGTGTGTGAGAACCTGCTGACTCCTAACCACTGTGGGAAAGTGGGGGGATGGGCCTGCGGAAAGCAGAGACAGGTTTAGTCAGAGTTGCACAGTGGGAAAAGTCTGCACTGGAAGGAGAGGCCAGTACTGGGAATTCCTCTTTGTAAACTGCGGGTAGATCACAGGAAACCAGAGATTATTACAGGCAAGTGTTTGTAACACTGTTTAAAACAGAGTTGCAGAGTCAGATTCTATCACCTTTTTTAATTGACTATTTTTCTAAACTGACAATTCTCCCCTCTCCCCACAAAAGGCACCGACTCTCACTGAGGGACAAAGTCCACAAGTACTGACTGACCCTAATACCTCACTCTGAGGCACGTTCTTGATATGTGAGCCCCACACAGTGGCTGACACTGGGGTGCTTAACATTCTTCCTCTTTCAATACGTGGTTTCACAAGGAGGGCTGCAACTTTCCTCTCCCAACCTCGCCCTTGGGCTATCGCACAGCCCAACCCAATCCCCGCCAGGTGACACAAGCACTGGGGTCACCGGGCAGTGATCAGGGGCAGGAAGCCCTGGGTTAGAGAGATTTCCCCTCTCTCTAACCCAGGGTCAGTGGGCAGCGATTCCCTCTCTAACAAGGAATCCAACAGTGCTGCACTGTCGGAGGGTCAGTACTGAGGGAGCGCTGCACTGTCGGAGGGTCAGTACTGAGGGAGCGCTGCACTGTCGGAGGGTCAGTACTGAGGGAGCGCCGCACTGTCGGAGGGTCAGTACTGAGGGAGCGCTGCACTGTCAGAGGGACTGTACTGAGGGAGTACTGCACTGTCGGAGGGTCAGTACTGAGGGAGTGCTGCACTGTTGGAGGGTCAGTACTGAGGCAGTACTGCACTGACGGATGGACTGTACTGAGGGAGCGCTGCACTGTCGGAGGGTCAGTACTGAGGGAGTGCTGCACTGTCGGAGGGTCAGTACTGAGGGAGTACTGCACTGTCGGAGGGTCAGTACTGAGGGAGTACTGCACTGTCGGAGGGTCAGTACTGAGGGAGTACTGCACTGTCGGAGGGTCAGTACTGAGGGAGTACTGCACTGTCGGAGGGTCGGTACTGAGGGAGTACTGCACTGTCGAAGGGTCAGTACTGAGGGAGTACTGCACTGTCGGAGGGTCAGTACTGAGGGAGTACTGCACTGTCGGAGGGTCGGTACTGAGGGAGTACTGCACTGTCGGAGGGTCAGTACTGAGGGAGCGCTGCACTGTCGAAGGGTCGGTACTGAGGGAGTACTGCACTGTCGGAGGGTCAGTACTGAGGGAGTACTGCACTGTCGGAGGGTCAGTACTGAGGGAGTATTGCACTGTCGGAGGGTCGGTACTGAGGGAGTACTGCACTGTCGGAGGGTCAGTACTGAGGGAGCGCTGCACTGTCGAAGGGTCGGTACTGAGGGAGTACTGCACTGTCGGAGGGTCAGTACTGAGGGAGCGCTGCACTGTCGGAGGGTCAGTACTGAGGGAGTGCTGCACTGTCGGAGGGTCAGTACTGAGGGAGCGCTGCACTGTCGGAGGGTCAGTACTGAGGGAGCGCTGCACTGTCGGAGGGTCAGTACTGAGGGAGCGCTGCACTGTCGGAGGGTCAGTACTGAGGGAGCGCTGCACTGTCGGAGGGTCAGTACTGAGGGAGTATTGCACTGTCGGAGGAGCAATGCTGATGGGGTGTCGCATCCACACTCCCCTCCCTACGTCTCCTTCCCACATCAATGTACTGGGACTCCCTCTTGCTTCTCAGTTCTCACGTGCTGTGTGTTGCACGGAGTGTTTTTGGTTGATTTACTCCGATTGGTTGGTGCTGGGTTCTGAGGATCTCAAGCCCTTTCTCCAGCTCACTTGTGAAAACGGACACGCTGTCTTCCTCAACAGAAGCTGCTGCTCCCTGGGAAAAACTGCCAAACCTCTCTCAGCCTCACACCATGAGTGGGATAAACCTTCCAGCAGAGTGCTCTGCTCCCAGGTAACGTACCTGACAGCGACTGTCCTGAGAAGCCAACACACAACACGCTGCTGGGATCTCATTGACTCCAATAGTCTGTTCATTCCCACCGTGAACCTTCCACATGAAAATCTTCTGTGGGTGTGGGACATGTCTCTCCGGGACTGCCCTGTGTCGGGATACTGTTTGAAAAGCTGAGCATCCTCCAACACTCCAGTGCAGCCACACTGCAGCCTGACACCTTTGGCCAAGGAAACCAATTCATAGGAACATAGGAACAGGAGGAGGCCATTCAGCCCCTCGTACCTGCTCCGCCATTTGATAAGATCATGGCTGATCTGTGATCTAACTCCATATACCTGCCTTTGGCCCATATCCCTTAATACCTTTGGTTGCCAAAAAGCTATCTGTCTCAGATTTAAATTTAGCAATTGAGCTAGTATCAATTGCCGTTTGCGGAAGAGAGTTCCAAACTTCTACAACCCTTTGTGTGCAGAAATGTTTTCTAATCTCGCTCCTGAAAGGTCTGGCTCTAATTTTTAGACTGTGCCCCCTACTCCTAGAATCCCCAACCAGCGGAAATAGTTTCTCTCTATCCACCCTATCTGTTCCCCTTAATATCTTATAAACTTCGATCAGATCACCCCTGAACCTTCTAAACTCTGGAGAATACAACCCCAATTTGTGTAATCTCCCCTCGTAACTTAACCCTTGAAGTCCGGGTATCATTCTAGTAAACCTACGCTGCACTCCCTCCAAGGCCAATATGTCCTTCCGAAGGTGCGGTGCCCAGAACTGCTCACAGTACTCCAGGTGCGGTCTAACCAGGGTTTTGTATAGCTGCAGCATCACTTCTGCCCCCTTGTACTCCAGTCCTCTAGATATAAAGGCCAGTATTCCATTAGCCTTCTTGATTATTTTCTGCATCTGTTCATGACACTTCAATGATCTATGTACCTGAACCCCTAAGTCCCTTTGGACATCCACTGTTTTTAACTTTTTACCATTTAGAAAGTACCCTGTTCTATCCTTTTTTACCTCACATTTGTGTACATTGAATTCCATTTGCCACAGTTTTGCCCATTCACCTAATCTATCAATATCGCTTTGCAATTTTATGTTTTCATCTACACTGCTTACAATGCCACCAATCTTTGTGTCATCGGCAAACTTAGATATGAGACTTTCTATGCCTTCATCTAAGTCGTTAATAAATATTGTGAATAATTGAGGCCCCAAGACAGATCCCTGCGGGACTCCACTAGTCACATCCTGCCAATGTGAGCACCTTCCCATTATCCCTACTCTCTGTCGCCTTTCGCTCAGCCAACTTCCGAACCAAGTCCGTACTTTTCCCTTGATTCCATGGGCTTCTATCTTAGCTAACAGTCTCTTATGTGGGACCTTATCAAATGCCTTCTGGAAGTCCATATAAATAACATCCATTGACATTCCCCTATCCAGTACTTTAGTCACCTCTTCAAAAAATTCAATCAGGTTTGTCAGGCACAACCTACCTTTCACAAATCCATGCTGGCTCTCTCTGATTAACTGAAAATGCTTGAGGTGTTCAGTCACCCTATCCTTAATTATAGACTCCAGCATTTTCCCCACAACAGATGTTAGGCTAACTGGTCTATAATTCCCTGGTTTCCCTCTCTCTCCTTTCTTAAAAAGCGGAGTGACATGTGCAATTTTCCAATCTAGAGGGACAGTTCCTGAATCTAGAGAACTTTGAAAGATTATAGTTAGGGCATCTGCAATGTGCTCACCTACTTCCTTTAAAACCCTGGGATGGAAACCATCTGGTCCTGGGGATTTGTCAATCTTTAGTGCTATTATTTTCTTCATTACTGTTGCTTTACTTATGTTCATCTCAATAAGTAATCAACAAATCACATTTAGCACCTGCGGGACATCTACAACACAGACCGGCACCAACACAGACCGACACCAACACAGACCGACACCAACACAGACCGGCACCAACACAGACCGACACCAACACAGACCGACACCAACACAGACCGGCACCAACACAGACCGGCACCAACACAGACCGACACCAACACAGACCGACACCAACACAGACCGACACCAACACAGACCGACACCAACACAGACCGACACCAACACAGACCGGCATCTACAACAGACCGGCATCTACAACAGACCGGCATCTACAACAGACTGGCATCTACAACACAGACTGGCACCAACACAGACTGGCATCTACAACAGACTGGCATCTACAACACAGACTGGCACCAACACAGACTGGCACCAACACAGACTGGCCATCTACAACACAGACTGGCATCTACAACAGACTGGCACCAACACAGACTGGCACCAACACAGACTGGCATCTACAACAGACTGGCACCAACACAGACTGGCACCTACAACACAGACTGGCACCAACACAGACTGGCATCTACAACGGACTGGCACCAACACAGACTGGCACCAACACAGACTGGCACCTACAACACAGACTGGCATCTACAACACAGACTGGCACCAACACAGACTGGCATCTACAACACAGACTGGCATCTACAACACAGACTGGCACCAACACAGACTGGCCATCTACAACAAAGACTGGCATCTACAACAGACTGGCACCAACACAGACTGGCACCAACACAGACTGGCACCAACACAGACTAGCACCAACAACACAGACTAGCACCTACAACACAGACTGGCACCAACACAGACTGGCACCAACAACACAGACTGGCACCAACACAGACTGGCATCTACAACACAGACTGGCACCAGCACAGACTGGCATCTACAACACAGACCGGCACCAATACAGACTGGCACCAACACAGACTGGCACCTACAACACAGACTGGCACCAACACAGACTGGCATCTACAACACAGACTGGCATCTACAACAGACTGGCACCAACACAGACTGGCATCTACAACACAGACTGGCACCAACACAGACTGGCATCTATAACACAGACCGGCACCAATACAGACTGGCACCAACAACACAGATTGGCACCAACACAGACTGGGACCCAGAACACAGACTGGCACCAACACATACTGGCACTTACAACACGTTACATACCATGTAACGCACAGTGTCTTATACAATAACTAGTTACATAGCACAGAAACAGGCCATTCGGCCCAACTGGTCTGAGTCGGTGTTTATGCTCCTCCCTCCCTACTTCATCTCACCCTATCAGTATATCCTTCGATTCCTTTCTCCCTTGTGTTTATCCAGCTTCCCCTTAAATGTATCTACACTATTCGCCTCAACTACTCCTTGTGCAGCGAGTTCCACATTCTCACCACTCTCTGGGTAAAGAAGTTTCTCCTGAATTCCCTATTGGATTTATTAGGACTCTCATATTTATGACCTCTAATTTTGGACTCCCCACAAGTGGAAACATTTTCTTTACGTCTACTCTACCAAACCCTATCATAACCTTAAAGACCTCTATCAGGTCACCCCTCAGCCTTCTGTTTTCTAGAGAAAAGAGCCCCAGACTGTTCAGTCTTTCCTGATAAGGATATCCTCTCAGTTCTGGTATCATCCTTGTGAATCTTCTTTGCACCCTCTCCAATGCCCATATATCCTTTCCATAATATAGAGACCAGAATAACCAGGACAAAAAGCCAATTTTCCTAAACTGAGAAGTGATTTAGCAAAAGTGAACTGGAAACAGTTTCTTGAAAGTAAATCAGTGTCAGACCAGTGGGAGACATTCAAAAGGAGGAGATAGTGAGGGTTCAGAGCAAATATGCTCCCACAAAGGAAAAGGGTGGGACTCCCAAACCTAGAGCCTCCTGGATGTCAAGAAGCATACAGGGGAAGATAAGGCAAAAAAGGGAAGCTTATATCAGACACCGAGAGCTCAATACCGCAGAAAGCCTAGAATCATAGAAATCAAAGAAAATTTAGAGAACAGAAGGAGGCCGTTCGGCCCATCGTGTCTGCACCAGCCGAAAATGAACCACCCAGCCTAATCCCACTTTCCAGCACTTGGTCCGTAGCCCTGTGGGTTACAGCACTTCAGGTGCACATCCAGGTACTTTTTAAATGAGTTGAGGGTTTCTGCCTCTACCACCCTCTCAGGCAGTGAGTTCCAGACCCCCACCATCCTCTGGGTGAAAAAAATTCTCCTTAGCTCCCCTCTAATCCTTCTACCAATCACTTTAAATCTATGCCCCCTGGTTATTGACCTCTCTGCTAAGGAAATAGGTCCTCCCTATCCACTCTATCTGGGACCCTCAATTAAATCACCCCTCAGCCTCCTCTGATCCAAAGAGAACAACCCCAGCCTATCCAAGCTTTCCTCATAGCTAAAATTCTCCAGTCCTGGCAACATCCTCATAAATATACTCTGTACCCTCTCTAGTGCAATTACATCCTTCCTGTAATGTGGTGACCAGAACTGTACGCAGTACTCAAGCTGTTGCCTAACCAGTGTTTTATACAGTTCCAGCATAACCTCCCTGCTCGTACATTCTATGCCTCGGCTAATAAAGGAAAGCATTCGGCTCGGAAAATCACGATGTGGAATCTGTATGGGTGGAGCTAAGAAACACCAAGGGGCAGAAAGCATTGGTGGGGGTTGTCTATAGGCTCCAAAACAGTAGTGGAGATGTAGGGAAGGGCATTAAACAGGAAATTAGAGACGCATGCAAGAAGGGTACAATTATAATCATGGGTGACTTTAATCTACATATAGATTGGTCAAACCAAATTAGCAATAATATTGTGGGGGAGGAATTCCTGGAGTGTGTACGTGATGGTTTTCTAGACAAATATGTTGAGGAACCAACTGGAGAACAGGCGATCCTAGACTGGGTATTGTGCAATGAGAAAGGATTAATTAACAATCTTGTTGTGCGGGGTCCCTTAGGGAAGAGTGACCATAACATGATAGAATTCCTCAATAAGATGGAGAGTGAAGTAGTTGAATCCGAAACTAGGGTCCTGAATATAAATAAAGGAAATTACGAAAGTGTGAGGTGCGAGTTGGCTATGATAGATTGGTGAACTTTACTAAAAGGGATGACGGTGGATAGGCAATGGCTAATATTTAAAGAACGTGTGCAGGAATTACAACAATTATTCATTCCTGTCTGGCGCAAAAATAAAACAGAAAAAGTGGCTCAACCGTGGCTTACAAAAGAAATTAGGGATAGTATTAGATCAAAAGAGGAGACATTTAAAATTGCCAGAAAAAGCAGCAAGCCTGAGGATTGGGAGCAGTTCAGAATTCAGCAAAGGAGGACAAAGAGATTGATTAAGAGGGAAAAAATAGAGTATGAGAGTAAACTAGCAGGGAACATAAAAACTGATTGTAAAAGCTTCTATAAATATGTCAAGAGAAAAAGATTAGTGCAGACAAATGTAGGTCCCTTACAGTCAGAAATGGGGGAAATTATAATGGGGAACAAAGAAATGGCAGAACAATTAAACACATACTTTGGTTCTGTCTTCACAAAGGAGGACACAAATAACCTCCCAGAAATGTTAGGGAACCAAGGGTCTAGCGAGAGGGAGGAACTGAAGGAAATCAGTATTAGTAAAAAAAAATAGTGCTGGGGAAATTAATGGGGGCTAAAGGCTGACAAATCCCCAGGGCCTGATAATCTACATCCCAGAGTACTAAAGGAAGTGGCCCTGGAAATAGTGGATGCATTGGTGATCATCTTCCAAAATTCTATAGACTCTGGAACAGATCCTACAGATTGGAGGGCGGCAAATGTAACCCCACTATTTAAAAAAGGAGGGAGAGGAAAAACAGGGAATTACAGACCAGTTAGCCTAACATCAGTAGTGGGGAAAATGCTAGAGTCCATTATGAAAGATGTGATAACAGAACACTTGGAGGGCATTAACGGGATTGGACAAAGTCAGCATGAGTTTATGAAAGGGAAATCATGCTTAACAAATCTACTGGAGTTTTTTGAGGATGTAACTAGTAGAATAGATAGGGGAGAACCAGTGGATGTGGTGTATTTGGATTTTCAGAAGGCCTTTGATAAGGTCCCACACAAGAGGTTAGTGTGCAAAATTAAAGCACATAGGATTGGGGGGAATATACTGGCATGGATTGAGAATTGGTTGACAGACAGGAAACAGAGAGTAGGAATAAAGGGATCTTTTTCGGGGTGGCAGGCAGTGACTAGTGGGGTACCGCAGGGATCAGTGCTTGGGCCCCAGCTATTCACAATATATATCAATGATTTGGATGAGGGAACTAAATGCAACATTTCCAAGTTTGCAGATGACACAAAGCAGGGGTGGAATGTGAGCTGTGAGGAGGATGCAAAGAGGCTCCAATGTGATTTAGACAAGTTGGGTGAGTGGGCAAGAACATGGCAGATACAGTATAATGTGAGGTTATCCACTTTGGTTGTAAAAACAGAAAGGCAGATTATTATCTGAATGGTGATAGATTGGGAAAAGGGGAGGTGCAACGAGACCTGGGTGTCCTTGTACACCAGTCGCTGAAAGCGAGCATTCAGGTGCAGCAAGCAGTTAGGAAGGCGAATGGTGTGTTGCCGTTCATTGCAAGAGGATTTGAGTACAGGAACAGGGATGTCTTACTGCAGTTGTACAGGGCCTTGGTGAGACCACATCTCGAGTATTGTGTGCAGTTTTGGTCTCCTTATCTGAGGAAGGATGTCCTTGCCATGGAGGGAGTGCAACGAAGGTTCACCAGACTGATTCCTGGGATGGCAGGACTGACGTATTAGAAGAGACTGGGTCGACTCGGCCTGTATTCACTCAAGTTTAGAAGAATGAGAGGTGATCTCATCGAAACATATAAAATTCTAACAGGACTAGACAGACTAGATGCAGGGAGGATGTTCCCGATGGCTGAGGAGTCCAGAACCAGGGGTCACAGTCTCAGGATACGGGGTATGCCATTTCGAACCGAGATGAGGAGAAATTTCTTCACTCAGAGGGTGGTGAACCTGTGGAATTCTCTAGCACAGAAGGCAGTGGAGGCCAAGTCATTAGATGTATTCAAGAAGGAGATAGATATATTTCTTAATGCTAAAGGGATCAAGGGATATGGGGAAAAAGCGGGAACAGGGTACTGAGTTAGATGATCAGCCATGATCATTTTGAATGGCCCGAAGGGCCGAATGGCCTACTCTTGCTCCTATGTTCTATGATTCTATGATTCCATGTGCCTTCTTAACCAGTTTATCTACCTGTCTTCTTACCTTGAGGGATCCGTGGACATGCACTCCAAGGTCCCTCATTTCCTCTACACCTCTCAGTATCCTCCCTTGCCTTGTTTGCCCTCCCCAAATACATTACCTCACACTTCTCCGGATTGAATTCCATTTGCCACTTTTCTGCCCACCTGACCAGTCCATTGATATCTTCCAGCAGTCGACAGTTTTCCTCCTCACTATCAACCACACGGCCAATTTTTGTATCATCTGCAAACTTCTTAATCATGCCCCCTACATTTAAGTCCAAATCATTAATATATATCACAAAAAGCAAGGGACCTCGTACTGAGCCCTGCGGAATCCCACTGGAAACAGCCTTCCAGTCACAAAAACACCCGTTGACCATTACCCTTTGCTTCCTGCCACTGAGCCGATTTTGGATCCAACTTGCCACTTTCCCTTGGATCCCATGGGCTTGTACTTCTTTGACCAGTCTGCCATGTGGGACCTTGTCAAAAGCCTGGCTAAATTCCATGTAGACTACATCAAACGCACTACCCTCATCGACCCTCCTTGTTACCTCCTCAAAAAATTCAATCCAGTTAGTCAGACACAACCTTCCCTTAACAAATCCGTGCTGACTGTCCTTGATTAGTCCGTGCCTTTCTAATTAATGGTCTATCCTGTCCCTCAGAATTGATTCCAATAATTTTCCCACCACCGAGGTTAGACTAACTGGCCTATAATTACTCGGTCTATCTCTCGCTCCCTTTTTAAACAATGGTACAATGTTAGCAGTCCTCCAATCCTCCGGCACCACGCCTGTATCCAGAGAGGATTGAAAAATGATGGTCAGAGCCTCCACTATTTCCTCCCTTGCTTCTTTTAGCAGCCTGGGATACATTTCATCCGGCCCTGGTGATTTATCTACTTTCAGAGATGCTAATCCCCTTAATATTTCCTCTCTCACTATCTTTATCCCATCCAATATTTCACACTCCTCCTCCTTAACTACAATCTCTGCATCGTCCCCCTCTTTTGTGAAGTCAGATGCAAAGTATTCATTAAGAACCACACCCACATCTTCCACCTCCACACACAGTTTACCCTTTTGGTCTCTAATAGGTCCTACTCTTTCCTTAGAGGAGTATAGAAAGTTTTTTTTATTCGTTCATGGTATGTGGGCGTTGCTGGCGAGGCCAGCATTTATTGCCCATCCCTAATTGCCCTTGAGAAGGTGGTGGTGAGCCGCCTTCTTGAACCGCTGCAGTCCGTGTGGTGAAGGTTCTCCCACAGTGCTGTTTATAATGACTTTTTTTAGCGAGATTTTACAACTGAGTGGCTTGCTAGGCCATTTCAGAGGGCAATTAAGAATCAACCACATTGCTGTGGGTCTGGAGTCACACATAGTGGGTAAGGACGGCAGGTTTCCTTCCCTAAAGGACATTAGTGAATTAGTTTTTACGACAATCCGGTAGTTTCATGGCCAGTATTTTAATTCCAGATTTTATTTAATTAATTGAATTTAAATTCCCCAGCTGCCGTGGCGGGATTTGAACTCATAACTCCAGATTATTAGTCCAGGCCTCTGGATTACTAGTCCAGTAACATAACCACTATGCTACTGTACCCTACCGTGCAGGGGTGAAATTAAGAAGAAAATTAGGAAAGCAAAGAGAAGGCATGAAAAAATATTAGCAGGTAAAATCAAGGAAAACCCCAGAATGTTTTTTAAATACACAAAGAGCAAGAGGATAACTAAGGAAAGAGTCGGGCCTATTAGAGACCAAAAAGGTAAACTATGTGTGGAGGTGGAAGATGTGGGTGTGGTTCTTAATGAATACTTTGCATCTGACTTCACAAAAGAGGGAGACGATGCAGAGATTGTAGTTAAGGAGGAGGAGTGTGAAATATTGGATGGGATAAACATAGTGAGAGAGGAAATATTAAGGGGATTAGCATCTCTGAAAGTAGATAAATCGCCAGGCCCGGATGAAATGTATCCCAGGTTGTTGAGAGAAGCCAGGGAGGAAATAGCGGAGGCTCTGACCATCGTTTTCCAATCTTCGCTGGCTACAGGCGTGGTGCCGGACGACTGCTAACGTTGTACCGTTGTTTAAAAAGGGAGCGAGGAATAGACCAAGTAATTACAGGCCAGTCAGTCTAACCTCAGTGATGGGCAAATTATTGGAATCAATTCTGAGGGATGGTATTAATCGTCATTTAGAAAAGCACAGAGTAATCAAGGACAGTCAGCATGGATTTGTTATGGGGAGGTTGTGTCTGACTAACTTGATTGAATTCTTTGAGGAGGTAACAAGGAGGGTCGATGAGGGTAACGCATTTGATGTCGTCTACGTGGATTTTAGCAAGGATTTTGACAAGGTCCCACATGGCAGACTGGTCAGAAAAGTAAAAACCCATGGGATCCAAGGGAAAGTGGCAAATTGGATTCAAAATCGGCTCAGTGGCAGGAAGCAAAGGGTAATGGTCAATGGGTGTTTTTGTGACTTGAAGGCTGTTTCCAGGGCTCAGTACTAGGTCCCTTGCTTTTTGTGGTATATATTAATGAGTTGGACTTAAATGTAGGGGGCATGATTAAGAAGTTTGTAGATGATACAAAAATTGGCCGTGCGATTGATAGTGAGGAGGAAAGCTGTAGACTGCAGGAAGATATCAATGGACTGGTCAGGTGGGCAGAAAAGTGGAAAATGGAATTCAATCTGGAGAAGTGTGAGGTAATACATTTGCGGAGGACAAACAAGGCAAGGGAGGATACTGAGAGGTGTAGAGGAAGTGAGGGACCTTGGAGTGCATGTCCACAGATCCCTGAAGGTAGCAGGACAGGTAGATAAGGTGGTTAAAAAGGCATAAAGGATACTTTCCTTTATTAGCCGAGGCATAGAATATAAAAGCAGGGAGGTTATGCTGGAACTGTATAAAACATTGGTTAGGCCACAGCTTGAGTACTGTGTACAGTTCTGGTCACCACATTACAGGAAAGATGTGATTGCACTAGAGAGGGTATAGAGGAGATTTACGAGGATGTTGCCAGGACTGGAGAATTTTAGCTATGAGGAAAGATTGGATAGGCTGGGGTTGTTCTCTTTGGAACAAAGGCGGCTGAGGGGAGATTTAATTGAAGTATATAAAATTATGATGGGTCTAGATAGAGTGGATAGGAAGGATCTATTTCCCTTAGTGGAGAGGTCAATAACCAGGGGGCATAGAGTTAAAGTGATTGGTAGAAGGATTAGAGGGGAGTTGGAGAAAAAACAATTCACCCAGAGGGTGATGGGGGTCTGGAACTCACTGGGTGGTAGAGGCAGAAACCCTCAGTGCATTTAAAAAGTACCTGGATGTGCACCTGAAGTGCTGTAACCCACAGGGCTACGGACCAAGTGCTGGAAAGTGGGATTAGGCTGAATAGCTCTTTTTCGGCCGGCACAGACACAATGGCCTCCTCTGCGCCGTAAAGTTCTATGATTCTATGAGAACTGTTCACAATACTCCAAGTGTGGTCTACCCAAGGTTCCATATAGGTTTAACATAACTATCCTGCTTTTCAATTCTATCCCTCGAGAAATGAACCCCAGTGCTTGGTTTGCTATTTTAAATGGCCTTATTAACCTGTGAGTAAATGCAGCTGTTTTTGCCTGAAATGAACAGAGCACTGAAGATGATATCACCGGCAACTTTGAAATTGGCATTCATGCAAATGGTTAATGATTATCAGGGTTCGGCTGATATAAACGACTGCCTGTTTTAAAGACGGACGATTGAAGTGAGGGGGACTGTACAGAAATGCAAGTCCTTCTCTCCTACATTACTGGCTGGTCTCCCATGGCCTTAATTACAGGGAGTTAGTGATTCACTGGTTTATTATAATCGGGTGTTTACTCCATGTTTACACCGATCTCAACTGACAAGTCCATTCACATTGAATATATTCGGGGGTTTCTGCTGGCGGTGTGATTACTCAAATCCCAGCAGGGGAAAGGGTCTGTACCAGGTGTTGGTACCCCACACCTGGAGTACTGGGTACAATTCTGGGCCCTGATATGGTCACACCTGGAGTACTGGTACAATTCTGGGCCCTGATATGGTCACACCTGGAGTACTGGGATTGGTTATATTGGGGACTAGTGCGATTGGGAAGCCGTTACTCGAGGGTTCAGGATCCTGCACCACCATTAATTCGGTGCTAGACAGCAGGAAACAGGCCGTGGGAATGTGCCTTGTTAGAGTCACACTATCAGTCAGGGTCAGTCGCAGGCACAGGTGTGTCCTGCGGTGATATTGAGTGGGTCTCCGGAAGCTCCATGGGAAGGAAGGGTTTCTACACAACAAGCTGGAAACTGCCACTGATTCTGTGCCATTTATAGAGCTCCAGGACTCTGCCCCAAGTGTGGGCACCAGGCCATGTAGCCCAGAACAGGTAATCGAGAGCTCAGCTCACTGGGAGCCTCCCACTATAAGGTGCTGCCGGTCACACTGGGCAGCCTCTGCCAAAGTGAAGTCCTGCTCCCACTGGGACCGCTGCTGGGACTCCCAATGGGATTGCCGCTGGGACTCCCGATGGGACTCCCGATGGGATTGCCGCTGGGACTCCCGCTGGGACTGCCGCTGGGACTCCCGATGGGATTGCTGCTAGGACTCCCGCTGGGACTGCTGCTGGGACTCCGGCTGGGACCCCCGCTGGGACTGCTGCTGGGACTCCCGCTGGGACTGCTGCTGGGACTCCCGATGGGACTCCTGCTGGGACTCCCGCTGGGACTGCTGCTGGGACTCCCGATGGGACTTCTGCTGGGACTGCTGCTGGGACCCCCGCTGGGACTGCTGCTGGGACCCCCGCTGGGACTGCTGCTGGGACCCCCGCTGGGACTGCTGCTGGGACCCCCGCTGGGACTGCTGCTGGGACCCCCGCTGGGACTGCTGCTGGGACCCCCGCTGGGACTGCTGCTGGGACCCCCGCTGGGACTGCTGCTGGGACCCCCGCTGGGACTGCTGCTGGGACCCCCGCTGGGACTGCTGCTGGGACTCCGGCTGGATTTCCTCCATCAAACAAGATTGGTGTTGAGCCCTGAAACTGACACAGACATCCAGAAACTAAGAGCTGTCCACACCGATCAGCACCAGTTCACATAAGCTCCCCTGCTGGGTAAGTACAGCACATGGGGGGATTAAACCCTTCAGCCATGTGGGCAGCACTATGCCCGCCATGGTTAAATAGCCTACTGACACTCACTGTCGATGTGAATGATAAAAATTCTCATCCTGTCCGCAATGCCTTGATTTTAAAATTCTCATCCTTGTTTTCAAATCCCTCCATGGCCTCGCCTCCTCCCTATCTCTGTAACCTCCTCCAGCCCGACAACCCTCCAAAATCTCTGCGCTCCTCCAATTCCAGCCTCTTGCGCATCCCCGATTTTAATTGCTCCACCATTGGCGGCCGTGCCTTCAGCTGCCTCGGCCCTAAGCTCTGGAATTCCCTCCCTAAACCTCTCCACCTCTCTCCTCCTTAAAACCTCCCTCTTTGACCAAGCTTTTGATCACCTGTTCTAATATCTCATTATGTGGCTCAGTGTCAAATTTTTGTCTGATAATCGCTCCTGTGAAGCTCGTTGGGACGTTTTATTACGTTAAAGGTGCTGTATAAATGCAAGGTGTTGTTGATGGGTGAGATAAAGAAAGCGTTTGGCTCATGTGGGAACACCGTCTGGCAAATCACACCTTTGGGAAGGGAGGAGGGTAGAGACATCACTGAGAGATTAGAATGGCACTCACAACCCAGCTGCTACACTTCACAGATAGTTAGGCAGCGCTGGAGGAGAGAGGCTGGCCACATCCATCTCACACTGTGTGTGTAGAGGAGCAAAAAAAAAGGTTGATGGGCTGCAGCTGCAGCTCACATTCCACATCTGCAGGGAGAGAGCACCTCGAACCAGACGAGGGAGCTTGGCACCTTCACTAACTGAGCAACTGGCAGTGTGCGCGGTCACCTCAGCATTTACCAATGGGGGCTGCACCATCCTGCTTGCCCCTCCTGTCTCCTGATGGTTCACTGGGCCCATGTTCTGTGGGCGGAGGGGAAATCCAACACCTGCCCATTCTCCTCCCCCCACATCACTGTACAGGCCCCCAGGTCAGACCACACGGGCAGACTGCCCTTGACACCAAGGCAGCATTTGACCGAGTGTGGCACCAAGGAGCCCAGGTAAAATTGAAGTCAATGGGAATCAGGGGGAAAACTCTCCAGTGGTTGGAGTCATACCTGGCACAAAGGAAGATGATAGTGGTTGTTGTAGGCCCATCATCTCAGCCCCAGGACACTGCTGCAGGAGTTCCTCAGGGCAGTGTCCTAGGCCCAACCATCTTCAGCTGCTTCATCAATGACTTTCCCTCCATCATAAGGTCAGAAATGGGGATGTTCGCTGATGATTGCACAGTGTTCAGTTCCATTCGCATGAAAATGAAGCAGTCCGAGCCCGCATGCAGCAAGACCTGGACAACATCCAGGATTGGGCTGATAAGTGGCAAGTAACATTCGAGCCAAACAAGTGCCAGGCAATGACCATCTCCAACAAGAGAGAATCTAACCACCTCCCCTTGACATTCAACGGCATTACCATCGCCGAATCCCCCACCATCAACATCTTGGGGGTCACCATTGACCAGAAACTTAACTGGACCAGCCACATAAATACTGTGGCTACGAGAGCAGGTCAGAGGCTGGGTATTCTGCGGCGAGTAACTCACCTCCTGACTCTCCAAAGCCTTTCCACCATCTACAAGGCACAAGTCAGGAGTGTGATGGAATACTCTCCACTTGCCTGGATGAGTGCAGCTCCAACAACACTCAAGAAGCTCGACACCATCCAGGACAAAGCAGCCCACTTGATTGGCACTCCATCCACCACCCTAAACATTCACTCCCTTCACCATCGGCGCACCGTGGCTGCAGTGTGTACCATCCACAGGATGCACTGCAGCAACTCGCCAAGGCTTCTTCGACAGCACCTCCCAAACCTGCGACCTCCACCACCTAGAAGGACAAGGGCAGCAGGCACATGGGAACAACACCACCTGCACGTTCCCCTCCAAGTCACACACCATCCCGACTTGGAAATATATCGCCGTTCCTTCATCGTCGCTGGATCAAAATCCTGGAAATCCTAACAGCACTGTGGGAGAACCTTCACCACACGGACTGCAGCGGTTCAAGAAGGCGGCTCACCACCACCTTCTCAAGGGCAATTAGGGATGGGCAATAAATGCCGGCCTCGCCAGCGACGCCCACATCCCGTGAACGAATAAAAAAAAGGCCCATCTCATCCAAGTCCCATGGTCCAGGGATGATCTTCGACCATGGAGGGTATCAGACCCCAATCCATTTCCTTGAGTGACACCATTAGGTGTGCAAGGACCCTGGCTGGTTCACCCCCTTCATAACCCTGGGACACTGAGACCCCTTACTGGTCCAGGGCCAGCCCAGGATCAACCCTTCCTGACCCGTGCCACAGTGGGCAGTGCCTGCACTCACCGAGCCACTGGGGCTGTGTTTTAAGACGGAACTAAACTCTATAGAAATGTCCTACACACTGCAGTCTGAGCGTTCAGGGTGACATGACCAAGGTTCAGGAGCAATGGCCTTCCCTTTTTTTCTGGGGAGGGGGAATTTAGTTTAAAAAGAAACTGGTTAAAAACAAAATAGAAATTACAGATGTGACTATCTGTGCTGGACATGTGGGGCCGAAGGTCAGCCCTCGGGAGGGCCAAGTAAGACCCACCCCCCCCACCTCAAATACAACGACACACAAACCAGCATTGAGTAAAATCACACGCTGACCTCGGTGTAAACACAGGGATTTAGTGAGAGAAAGTTTGAGAGAGAAAGGTCACTGCAGCCTGAAAGGAAAGGTAGTGTGAGAAGAAAGGAGGTTTAAAGAGGTTGTTGGGCAGAGTCCCGCCATCCCAGGGGAATACCGATGCCTATTGTGTCTACTGTGACCCAGTAATTAACAGTGTGGGAAAGGGGGCCTATCGGGCGCCATGTGTAAGCACACTACTGTAGAAGGCATCACTATCACAGGGAGAGCAATGATAGAGGCCTGGAAAGGCAGCGATGGGAACAGAACAGAGCTGGCTGTATCAGCTTACTCCTCTCACTCTCTCAGACACTTTCCTGCAGCCTTGTTTTGGAAATAAATTGTTTTTTGCTTTTGGAACTGGTGCTGAGAGAGTCTTGTGTTGGGGGGAGGGAGGTAAGTCTACCCATCACTCAGACAGACACACTCAGACACCTCGGGCTGCTTGAACTCACTGAGCGAGGCATTCCAAATCGTGTCCTTACAAAGTTAAACACTGCGGTATTTTTACAGAGGAGTCTCTGTGTAAGTTTGAGCCCTGGGAGTGCACCACGTACTGTGGCACCTTGTCCCGTTCTCTCCCTGTGATTGTGGAGTTCTGAGAGTCATAGCTTTCCACACATCAGTGAAGTGTTAAAGACCGGAGATTTGCAGGAGTTTCTGGCAACTTTCCAACTCGACCTGCTGCGGACTGTAGTTACACTGCCTCTGGTGTGGTGACACTGCCTCCTGCTGGTCACCTCTGTGCTCCGACTGCTCACCCTGCGCGATGCACCATCGATACGGCACGCCATCGATAAGATATGCCATCGATATGGCACTCCATCGATACGGCACTCCATCGATACGCCATCGATACGGTACGCCATCGATAAGATATGCCATCGATATGGCACTCCATCGATACGGCACGCCATCGATACGATATGCCATCGATACGGTACGCCATCGATAAGATATGCCATCGATATGGCACTCCATCGATACGGCACGCCATCGATACGATATGCCATCGATACGGTACGCCATCGATACGGCACTCCATCGATACGATAAGCCATTGATATGGCACTCCATCGATAAGATATGCCATCGATATGGCACTCCATCGATACGGCACATCATCGATACGATAAGCCATCATTACGGCACGCCATCGATACGGCACGCCATCGATACGGTACGCCATCGATACGGCACTCCATCGATACGGTACGCCATCGATACGGCACTCCATCGAAAGGGCACGCCATTGATACGGCACGCCATCGATACGGCACGCCATCGATACGGCACCGCCATCGACACGGTACGCCATCGATACGGTACGTCATCGATATGCTATGCCATCGATACGGCATTCCATCGATACGGCACTCCATCAATACGGTACGCCATTGATATGGTGCGCCATCGCTCTTAGTGTCAATGGCTGTTCTTTACCAATGAGAAAGCAATGCTATCACCATTGTTAAAGGCCTGAATGCAGCTTTAAGGAGCATAAATGGGGCTTTAGGCAGTAATGCATGACCAGCAATACAAAGAGTGCCGGACTTACTCGAGCCCAGCTCCTGACCTCACACATTGAGGGTCTGGAGAGGGCGCAGAGCAGGACGACTGGCATTGTAACAATCTCAGAGCTCTCAGTTTGGGTGGGGGAGGGGTACGGGCAGCAGGAGTGCAGGCGGGGGAGGGATGAGGGCAGGGGATGGGTGCGGGCAGGGGATGGGTACGGGCGGTGGAGGGGTACGGGAGGGGGAGGGGTACGGGAGGGGGAGGGGTACAGGAGGGGGAGGGGTACGGGCAGTGGGGGGAGGGGTACGGGCAGTGGGGGAGGGCACGGGCAGTGGGGGGAGGGGGGTACGGGAGGGGGAGGGGTATGAGAGGGGAGGGATAGGGGCGGTGGTGGGGTACGGGAGGGGGAGGGGTACAGGCAGTGGGGGGAAGGGGTACGGGCAGTGGGGGGAAGGGGTACGGGCAGTGGGGGGTGGGGGTATGGGAGGGGGAGGGGTATGAGAGGGGGAGGGGTATGAGAGGGGGAGGGATAGGGGCGGTGGTGGGGTACGGGAGGGGGAGGGGTACGGGCGGGGGAGGGGGACACACGCTGGTTTTTGGGGAGTGGGTGGGATCGAGTCTCAGTCTGAGAATGAACATGAAGTGACCGATCCAGTACCAACCACCCCAGTGAGGCAAACCAGCAGCGTCCGGCAATGAACTCGCAATGGAGTGGAGATTTAAACCTGATGATTAAATGTGACAGCCCCGGGGTCATGGAAACACATCATGTGATATTTCCTGGCAGCTCAGGAAGAAATCAAAAAGGCAAAGACCAATCATATAACACGAGATCACCGACCAATCACATAACACGAGGTCACCGACCAATCACATACACGAGATCACCGACCAATCACATAACACGAGATCACCGACCAATCACATAACACGAGGTCACCGACCAATCACATAACACGAGGTCACCGACCAATCACATAACACGAGGTCACCGACCAATCACATAACACGAGGTCACCGACCAATCACATAACACGAGATCACCGACCAATCACATAACACGAGGTCACCGACCAATCACATAACACGAGATCACCGACCAATCACATAACACAAGATCACCGACCAATCACATAACACGAGGTCACCGACCAATCATATAACACGAGATCACCGACCAATCATATAACACGAGATCACCGACCAATCACATAACACGAGATCACCGACCAATCATATAACACGAGATCACCGACCAATCATATAACAGGAGATTGTCGGAGGCAGTGAAATGTGATCATAAATAACAGGAAGTGAGTGCGATGTTTACAGGAAGTGTGAACAACAGGCCTCAATATATTATAGAGACAGATTAAAGATATATTATAAAGAAATATGTCGCCGTTCCTTCATCGTCACTGGGTCAAAATCCTGGAACTCCCTTCCTAACAGCACTGTGGGAGAACCTTCACCACACAGACTGCAGCGGTTCAAGAAGGCGGCTCACCACCACCTTCTCAAGGGCAATTAGGGATGGGCAATAAATGCCGGCCTCGCCAGCGACGCCCACATCCCATGAACGAATAAAAAAAAGGCCCCTCTGATCCAAGTCCCCTGGTCCAGGGATGATCTTCGACCATGGAGGGTATCAGACCCTAATCCATTTCCTCGAGTGACACCATTAGGTGTGCAGAGACGCTGGCTGGTTCACCCCCTTCATAACCCCCGAAACCCTCGATTAGATTCCAGTCTGTAACTCACTCCCGGGTATCTGTTATTCTATATATAACCCCCCCCAGCCCGGGAGTAACTATAATGCATGCAGCACCCAGCAGAGATGAGGTAACTCAGCGCAGACTGGGAATGAACCTATGGAACTCTCTCGTATCTCCACCATATGATGCAGTCTTTACTGAGTGACTGGAGAAACTACAATTCCACTCCTTGTATTACTGTTTAACAAATACTGAGTTATACAGTTTCTCTGCCTCACCCCCCACCTGAACCTTAAATAGAATGTGTCTGTGTGTGTCTGTCTGTGCGTGTGTCCTATGTCTGTGTGTTTATGTCTGTGTGTCCGACTGTGTCTCTGTGTGTCCGACTGTGTCTCTGAGCGTCCTTGTGTGCGTCTGTGGCTGTGCGCGTCTGCGCACCTATGTGTGTGTCTGTGTATCTCGACATGCGTGTGTGTGTGTGTGTTTGTCTGTGTGTGTGCGGCGTCTGTGTGTGTATATCTGTGTGCATGTGTCTGTCTGTATCTGTGTACCTGTCTGCGTATCTGTGTGCACATCTGTATATGTGCATGTCTATGGGTGCACATCTGTGTCTTTGCATATGTCTGTATGTCAGTGTGTGTGCGTCTGTCTGTGTATGTGTCCGTATCTGTGTGTCTGTATCCATGTGTGTGAGCATGTAGCTGTGTGTGTGTCCATGTCCGTGTGTGTGTGCGTGTATCTGTGTTCGTGTGTGTTTGTATCTGAGTGTGTGTATCTGAGTGTGTGTGTATTGGTGTGTGTGTGCCTGTGTGTGTATCTAAGTGTGTTTCTGTGTGTCCGTATGTGCCTGTGTGTCAGTGTGCGTCTGAGTCAATGTGTGTCTGTGTGTGTATCTGTGCGTTTCTGTCTCTGTGTTTGTATCTGTGTATGTATGTCTGTGTGTGTGCGTGTATGTGTGTGTTTTTGTGTGTCTGTGTGTGTGTCTGTATATGTGTGTGTATCTGTATCTGTTTGGCTGCATGTCTGTGTGTATCTGTATCTGTATGTATCTCTAACTGTATGTCTGTGTCTGTGTGATCTGTGTGTCTGTGTGTATCA
>NW_027138646.1:950058-1065137 GCF_035084215.1 Heptranchias perlo
TGAGGAGAAATTTCTTCACTCAGAGGGTGGTGAACCTGTGGAATTTTCTACCACAGAAGGCTGTGGAGCCAAGTCACGGAATATCCTTAAGAAGGAGCTGGATAGAATTCTAAGCACAAAAGGCATCAAGAGGTATGGGGAGAGAGCAGGAATATGGTATTGAGATAGAGGATCAGCCATGATCATACTGAATGGCGGAGCAGGCTCGAAAGGCCGAATTCCCTACTCCTGCTCCTATTTTCTATATTTCGGCAGGTCCACGGGCGCTGACTCCCACCGGGGGGCAGGTCCACGGGCGCTGACTCCCACCGGGGGGCAGGTCCACGGGCGCTGACTCCCACCGGGGGGCAGGTCCACGGGCGCTGACTCCCACCGGGGGGCAGGTCCACGGGCGCTGACTCCCACCGGGGGGCAGGTCCACGGGCGCTGACTCCCACCGGGGGGCAGGTCCACGGGCGCTGACTCCCACCGGGGGGCAGGTCCACGGGCGCTGACTCCCACCGGGGGGCAGGTCCACGGGCGCTGACTCCCACCGGGGGGCAGGTCCACGGGCGCTGACTCCCACCGGGGGGGCAGGTCCACGGGCGCTGACTCCCACCGGGGGGGCAGGTCCACGGGCGCTGACTCCCACCGGGGGGGCAGGTCCACGGGCGCTGACTCCCACCGGGGGGGCAGGTCCACGGGCGCTGACTCCCACCGGGGGGCAGGTCCACGGGCGCTGACTCCCACCGGGGGGCAGGTCCACGGGCGCTGACTCCCACCGGGGGGCAGGTCCACGGGCGCTGACTCCCACCGGGGGGCAGGTCCACGGGCGCTGACTCCCACCGGGGGGCAGGTCCACGGGCGCTGACTCCCACCGGGGGGCAGGTCCACGGGCGCTGACTCCCACCGGGGGGCAGGTCCACGGGCGCTGACTCCCACCGGGGGGCAGGTCCACGGGCGCTGACTCCCACCGGGGGGCAGGTCCACGGGCGCTGACTCCCACCGGGGGGCAGGTCCACGGGCGCTGACTCCCACCGGGGGGCAGGTCCACGGGCGCTGACTCCCACCGGGGGGCAGGTCCACGGGCGCTGACTCCCACCGGGGGGCAGGTCCACGGGCGCTGACTCCCACCGGGGGGCAGGTCCACGGGCGCTGACTCCCACCGGGGGGCAGGTCCACGGGCGCTGACTCCCACCGGGGGGCAGGTCCACGGGCGCTGACTCCCACCGGGGGGCAGGTCCACGGGCGCTGACTCCCACCGGGGGGCAGGTCCACGGGCGCTGACTCCCACCGGGGGGCAGGTCCACGGGCGCTGACTCCCACCGGGGGGCAGGTCCACGGGCGCTGACTCCCACCGGGGGGCAGGTCCACCGACACTGACTCTCACCGGGGGGCAGGTCCACGGGCACTGACTCCCACCGGGGGGCAGGTCCACGGGCACTGACTCTCACCGGGGACAGGTCCACGGGCACTGACTCTCACCGGGGGACAGGTCCACGGACACTGACTCTCACCGGGGGACAGTTCCACGGACACTGACTCTCACCGGGGGACAGTTCCACGGACACTGACTCTCACCGGGGGGCAGGTCCACGGACACTGACTCTCACCGGGGGACAGTTCCACGGACACTGACTCTCACCGGGGGACAGTTCCACGGACACTGACTCTCACCGGGGGGCAGGTCCACGGACACTGACTCTCACCGGGGGGCAGTTCCACGGACACTGACTCTCACCGGGGGACAGTTCCACGGACACTGACTCTCACCGGGGGACAGTTCCACGGACACTGACTCTCACCGGGGGACAGTTCCACGGCCACTGACTCTCACCGGGGGACAGTTCCACGGACACTGACTCTCACCGGGGGACAGTTCCACAGGCACTGACTCTCACTGGGGGACAGTTCCACGGACACTGACTCTCACTGGGGGACAGTTCCACGGACACTGACTCTCACTGGGGGACAGTTCCACCGACACTGACTCTCACTGGGGGACAGTTCCACGGACACTGTCTCTCACTGGGGGACAGTTCCACCGACACTGACTCTCACTGGGGGACAGTTCCACGGACACTGACTCTCACCGGGGGACAGTTCCACAGACACTGACTCTCACCGGGGGACAGTTCCACAGACACTGACTCTCACCGGGGGACAGTTCCACAGACACTGACTCTCACCGGGGGACAGTTCCACGGACACTGACTCTCACCGGGGGACAGTTCCACGGACACTGACTCTCACTGGCGGGACAGTTCGACAGGAGCTGAGTCAATGCCTGTGGATCTGTCCCCAGCACAGGAATGCCCTCAATAATGTATCAGCGGGAGGGGAAGGCAGCGAGAAGCAATCATGAAGCGATCATGAAGCTTAGAAAGAGAACGGTGCAACATTTGCTTTTACTGAAGGCCTTGACTGCCCCCAGCTGGTTTGGTGTGACCGGCATTTTCTGTCTTTTCCCCTATCTGCTCTCTCTCTCATTCTGCTGTTCTCTGACCACCTGATGGGAGGTTTTAAATGAGTGTCCTCGGTGACACTCTTTCTTCCTGCAGCATGATTGAGATCTCGTTACTGGCCACAAGCAGACCCACGGGACCCCCGGCACAGACGCACAGTACCATGGCCCCCCCGCCCCGGGCACAGTCCCCAGCCCCCACATGACTCAAATATTAACCACATCGACCTGACAAAGTGTTGTGGTGTCCTTTAATGATGTTGTTGTGCACAAGAGCTTCCTCTGTTCCCAGTGAAGGGGATAAATACAGCTCACCTGAAAGCCCTGCCCAATGCAGGTGACCCTTTTAAGCCCCCTTTAAGATCCCGCTGGTTTACAGTAATCTTCAAAGTCAGAGTGAGACAAGTCGATCCCTACAAACAAATAGTGGGACAGGACATTCTCCACAGACAGACAGAGAGAGAGAGAGAGAGAGAGAGACAGGACAATCCCCAGAGAGAGAGAGAGAGAGAGAGAGAGAGGGACAGGACAATCCCCAGAGAGTGAGAGAGAGAGAGAGGACAATCCCCACGGAGCGAGTGTGCGTGTGTGTGTGTGTGTGTGACAGGACAATCCCCAGGAAGAGAGAGAGTGGGACAGGACAATCCCCAGAGAGAGAGCGAGAGAGGGACAGGACAATCCCCAGAGAGAGAGCGAGAGAGGGACAGGACAATCCCCAGAGAGAGAGACAGGACAATCCCCAGAGAGAGAGAGTGAGTGGGACAGGACAATCCCCAGAGAGAGAGAGAGACAGGACAATCCCCAGAGAGAGAGAGAGAGAGGGACAGGACAATCCCCAGGAAGAGAGAGAGTGGGACAGGACAATCCCCAGAGAGAGAGCGAGAGAGGGACAGGACAATCCCCAGAGAGAGAGACAGGACAATCCCCACAGAGAGAGAGAGAGAGTGGGACAGGACAATCCCCAGAGAGAGAGAGAGAGACAGGACAATCCCCAGAGAGAGAGAGAGAGGGACAGGACAATCCCCAGAGAGAGAGCGAGAGAGAGAGTGGGACAGGACAATCCCCAAAGAGAGAGAGAGAGTGGGACAGGACAATCCCCAGAGAGAGAGAGAGAGAGAGAGACAGGACAATCCCCACAGAGAGAGAGAGAGTGGGACAGGACAATCCCCAGAGAGAGAGAGAGAGACAGGACAATCCCCAGAGAGAGAGAGACAGGACAATCCCCACAGAGAGAGAGAGAGAGAGACAGGACAATCCCCACAGAGAGAGAGAGAGTGGGACAGGACAATCCCCAGAGAGAGAGAGAGACAGGACAATCCCCAGAGAGAGAGACAGGACAATCCCCACAGAGAGAGAGAGAGACAGGACAATCCCCACAGAGAGAGAGAGAGTGGGACAGGACAATCCCCAGAGAGAGAGAGAGACAGGACAATCCCCAGAGAGAGAGAGAGAGGGACAGGACAATCCCCAGAGAGAGAGCGAGAGAGAGAGTGGGACAGGACAATCCCCAAAGAGAGAGAGAGAGTGGGACAGGACAATCCCCAGAGAGAGAGAGAGAGAGGGACAGGACAATCCCCAGAGAGAGAGAGAGAGAGGGACAGGACAATCCCCAGAGAGAGAGAGGGACAGGACAATCCCCAGAGAGAGAGAGAGAGACAGGACAATCCCCACAGAGAGAGAGAGAGAGAGAGAGAGAGAGAGTGGGACAGGACAATCCCCAAAGAGAGAGAGAGAGAGGGACAGGACAATCCCCAGAGAGAGAGAGAGAGGGACAGGACAATCCCCAGAGAGAGAGAGAGAGAGGGACAGGACAATCCCCAGAGAGAGAGAGAGACAGGACAATCCCCACAGAGAGAGAGAGAGAGAGAGAGAGAGAGTGGGACAGGACAATCCCCAAAGAGAGAGAGAGAGAGGGACAGGACAATCCCCAGAGAGAGAGAGAGAGAGGGACAGGACAATCCCCAGAGAGAGAGAAAGAGTGGGACAGGACAATCCCCAGAGAGAGAGAGAGGACAATCTTCACAGAGAGAGAGAGAGAGAGAGAGAGGACAATCTTCAGAGAGAGTGGGACAGGACAATTCATTGTACAATGAGCAAAGGGAAAACAGACAGTCACATGCATTCTGCTCAGTCAGTGTAAAACACTGCTCATTTATCTCATCTTTTGTACAAGAGGCTTTCTCACATTTAAATAGGGCCTATTAGTTGTCTCATCCAAAGCCTAGGATGACAAGGGGGGCAGAGTGCGTAAGTATGGAGTTTCCCACAGAGGAACTGACGGATCCAGCCCATTATGTGGAGAACATGCTCTGCAGTTGGTTGGATGCAGTTTGATGGACAGTGTCTCACTGACTTGTGACCTGGTATGAATGCTCCATTATTCCAGGAAACGAATGGCCTGGATTGGTGGCCCTGCTCAAACCCCTCTTATTCCGATTAGCTGTTTGTGTTGGCCTGGCCGCTCTATTGTTTGATCCAAGAGTCCCAGAATGTAGCTTGCAGTGCCGGGACAGCACAGGCTGCCGAGAGATGAAAGAAAGTGAGGCAGAGTCTGTGCCAAGCCAAACAAAGCCTTACTTGACTGATTCCATCTGTTGAAGCCTTTTACACTGGGAGCTGAATGCTGCTTTCTGGCTCACCCTGTGTATGCCCTGCTGAATTACATTATACAGTCCGGCAAACAACTCGAAGATTCTGTCCAATCGACTGGCAGGCCTTATCCACTTCATATTTACTCGCCATTATCAATCCTTTCCTCTCACAGTCAGCATGGACTTATACAGGAACAGGGAGCCAGAGCTGCTCGGCAACAGCTCCCCTGGGGTAAGGGGCCAAACAACCAGCAAGTGTTCCCGCTCCAGATCATTATCCAGAGATCGTGGGGGAAAGAGAGAGAGAGGGAGAGGAGGAGAGGAAGAATGAATGTGTGCCTGAGTGTGAGTGAATGTGAGTGTGTGAATGTGTACACGTGAACCTGTCCAGGGCATGAATGTGTACGTGAACATGTGTATGTGAGCATGGACTAGAACGTGCGCATGAATGTGCAAGTGTGCAAGTGTGCGCGAATGCGCGTGCCGGCGATTGTGAATGCATGCTTGAACCTGTGCGTGAACGTGAAAATATACATGAACTTGTGCAAACGTGTATGTGTTAACGCATGCGCACAAATGTGACGGCGTGAGCGTGTGTATCAGAGGGCACCTGTACCCCGAAATCTGTATCAGAGGGAGCCTGTACCCCGAAATCTGTATCAGAGGGCACCTGTACCCCGAAATCTGTATCAGAGGGAGCCTGTACCCCGAAATCTGTATCAGAGGGAGCCTGTACCCCTCAACCTGCATCAGAGGGCGCCTATACCCTGAAATCGGTATCAGAGGGAGCCTGTACCCCGAAATCGGTATCAGAGGGAGCCTGTACCCCGAAATCGGTATCAGAGGGAGCCTGTACCCCGAAATCGGTATCAGAGGGAGCCTGTACCCCGAAATCGGTATCAGAGGGAGCCTGTACCCCGAAATCTGTATCAGAGGGCGCCTGTACCCCGAAATCTGTATCAGAGGGAGCCTGTACCCCGAAATCGGTATCAGAGGGAGCCTGTACCCCGAAATCTGTATCAGAGGGAGCCTGTACCCCGAAATCGGTACCAGAGGGTGCCTGTACCCCGAATTCGGTATCAGAGGGCGCCTGTACCCCGAAATCGGTATCAAAGGGCGCATGTACCCCGAAATCTGTATCAGAGGGCGCCTGTACCCCGAAATCTGTATCAGAGGGAGCCTGTACCCCGAAATCGGTATCAGAGGGAGCCTGTACCCCAAAATCGGTATCAGAGGGAGCCTGTACCCCGAAATCGGTATCAGAGGGAGCCTGTACCCCAAAATCGGTATCAGAGGGCGCCTGTACCCCGAAATCTGTATCAGAGGGAGCCTGTACCCCGAAATCGGTATCAGAGGGAGCCTGTACCCCAAAATCGGTATCAGAGGGAGCCTGTACCCCGAAATCGGTACCAGAGGGTGCCTGTACCCCGAAATCGGTATCAGAGGGTGCCTGTACCCCGAAATCGGTACCAGGTGGTGCCTGTACCCCGAAATCAGTATCAGAGGGCGCCTGTACCCCGAAATCAGTATCAGAGGGCGCCTGTACCCCTCAACCTGTATCAGAGGGCGCCTGTACCCCTAAATCTGTATCAGAAGGTGCCTGTACCCCTAAATCTGTATTAAAGGGCACCTGTACCCCTAAATATGTATCAGAGGGCACCTGTACCACTAAATCTGTATCAGAGCATGCCTGTACCCCCTAAATATGTATCAGAGGGCGCCTGTACCCCTAAATCTGTATCAGAGGTTGCCTGTACCTCTAAATCTGTGTCAGAGGGTGCCTGTACCCCTAAATATGTATCAGAGGGCACCTGTACCACTAAATCTGTATCAGAGCGTGCCTGTACCCCCTAAATATGTATCAGAGGGCGCCTGTACCCCTAAATCTGTATTAAAGAGCACCTGTATCCCTCAATCTGTATCAGAAGGCGCCTGTACCCCTAAATCTGTATCAGAGGGCGCCTGTACCCCTAAATCTGTATCAGAGGGTGCATGTACCCCTAAATCTGTATCAGAAGGCGCCTGTACCCCTAAATCTGTATTAAAGGGCACCTGTATCCCTCAATCTGTATCAGAAGGCGCCTGTATCCCTCAATCCGTATCAGAGGGCGCCTGTACCCCTAAATCTGTATCAGAAGGTGCCTGTACCCCTAAATCTGTATCAGAGGGTGCATGTACCCCTAAATCTGTATCAGAGGGTGCATGTACCCCTAAATCTGTATCAGAGGGTGCATGTACCCCTAAATCTGTATCAGAAGGCGCCTGTACCCCTAAATCTGTATCAGAGGGCGCCTGTACCCCTAAATCTGTATCAGAGGGTGCATGTACCCCTAAATCTGTATCAGAAGGCGCCTGTACCCCTAAATCTGTATTAAAGGGCACCTGTATCCCTCAATCTGTATCAGAAGGCGCCTGTATCCCTCAATCTGTATCAGAGGGCGCCTGTACCCCTAAATCTGTATCAGAGGGTGCCTGTACCCCTAAATCTGTATCAAAGGGTGCGTGTATCCCTAAACCTGTATCAGAGGGTGCCTGCACCCCGAAATCTGTATCAGAGGGTGCCTGTAGCCCTAAATCTGTATCAGAGGGTGCATGTACCCCTAAATCTGTATCAGAGGGTGCCTGTACCCCTAAATCTGTATCAAAGGGTGCGTGTATCCCTAAACCTGTATCAGAGGGTGCCTGCACCCCGAAATCTGTATCAGAGGGTGCGTGTATCCCTAAATCTGTATCAGAACATGCCTGTACCTGTAGATCAGTATCAGAGAGCGCCTGTACCCCTAAATCTGTATCAGAGGGTGCCTGTACCCCAAAATCTGTATCAGAGGGCGCCTGTACCCCTAAATCTGTATCAGAGGGTGCCTGTACCCCAAAATCTGTATCAGAGGGCGCCTGTACCCCAAAATCTGTATCAGAGGGCGCCTGTACCCCTAAATCTGTATCAGAGGGCGCCTGTACCCCTAAATCTGTATCAGAGGGCGCCTGTACCCCTAAATCTGTATCAGAGGGCGCCTGTACCCCTACATCTGTATCAGAACATGCCTGTACCCCTAAATCTGCATCAGAACATGCCTGTACCCCTAAATCTGTATCAGAACATGTCTGTACCCCTAAATCTGTATCAGAACATGTCTGTACCTGTAAATCAGTATCAGAGCGTGCCTGTACCCCCTAAATATGTATCAGGGGGCACCTGTACCCTAAATCAGTATCAGAGCATCAGTACCCCTAAATCAGTATCAGAGGGCAGCTGTACCCCTAAATCAGATAGAGCCTGCCAGTACACCAAAATCTGTATTAGAGCGTGCCCGTACCCCTAAATTAGTATCAGAACATGCCTGTACCCCCAAATCTGTTTTCAGAAGGTGCCTGTAACTGTAAATCTCTATCAGAGGGCACCTGTACCCCTAAATCTGTATCAGAGGGCGCAAGTAACCCAAATTTGTATCAGAGGGCGCCTGTACCCCATCTTTCGGATGAGGCATTAAAGCGAGGCCTTGTCTGCCCTCTCAGGTAGATATGTAAGATCCCACGGCCGCTATTCGAAGAGTAGGGGAGTTCTCCCCGGTGTCCTGGGGCCAATATTTATCCCTCAACCAACATCACTAAAAAAAAACAGATTATCTGATCATTTATCTCATTGCTGTTTGTGGGATCTTGCTGTGTTCAAATTGGCTGCTGCGTTTCCCACATTACAACAGTGACTACACTTCAAAAGTACTTCATTGGCTGTAAAGCGCTTTGGGACATCCAGACGTGGTGAAAGGGGCTGTAGAAATACAAATTCTTTCTTTCTTTACAAAGGAATGTAACCTGCTTGCAGGACGGTGATCTCCATTCCCACGAGCTCAGTGAAAGAGCATCATGACAGCTGAACCCTGACCCTTCTGGGCAGGCGACACAATGGCAAGGAGGATGCTGCTCCTCCCTGGGGATATCAGCTGCTGCTGTGAAACCAAGCAGTGCTGAACTACAGGTCACTTGTTGCTCGGGACCCATTACTGTCCCCTTACACTGAGATACTGGCTGATGGTAAAGCTTCCCCTCACACACAGGAAGGAACCCGATCAGAGAGCCTCTCCTTCCTGCCCACCACCTCAACCCAACACAACAAACAATTCGCACAAAGAGGGGAAGAGCACACACATCACTGGGCCGAGAAAACCTCAGCAATAGCACCAGCCACTTCATCCTGCTGTCTCCCTGTCCTTAACCCTCTCAGCCCCAATAACGGCTCGACTATTCCAATGCTCCACTGAACGGCCCAGCATCTCCCACCCTCCGTAAACCTGAGCTCATCCAAAACTCTGCTGCCCATATCCTAGCTCGCAACAAGTCCCATTCGCCCATCACCCTGTATTCGATGACCTACATTGGCTCCCGGTTCAGGAATGCCTTGATTTTAAAATTCTCATCCTTGTTTTCAAATCCCTCCATGGCCCTCGCCCCCTCCCTATCTCTGTAACCTCCTCCAGCCCTACAACCCTCCGAGATCTCTGCGCTCCTCCAATTCTTGCCTCTCGTGCACCCCCGATTTTAATCGTTCCGCCATTGGCGGCCGTGCCTTCAGCTGCCTGGGCCCTAAGCTCTGGAATTCCCTCCCTAAACCTCTCCGCCTCTCTCTCCTCCTGTAAGACGCTCCTTAAAACCTCCCTCTTTGACCAACTGTTCTAATATTTCCTTACGCGACTCGGTATGAAATTTTGTTTGATAATCGCTCCTGTAAAGTCCCGTGGGACGTTTTACTACGTTAAAGGCTCCATATAAATGCAATTTGTTGTTGTAAATAACACAGCAAATTGGGAATTGAGCATCAAAAAAAAATGACTAATAAAGAGGGGCAAACTACAAACATTTCATTCTGTGATATGAAACAAAAACGAGGTTGAGTTTTCCTGTGTGATGTGATCACTGCTGACTGTGTCCGGGGCACGAGCGGAGTATTACCCGTCTGACTGTCTCAGCGCCAATCCCGTATACCGTGTCCGGGGCACGAGCGGAGTATTACCCGTCTGACTGTCTCAGCGCCAATCCCGTATACCGTGTCCGGGGCACGAGCGGAGTATTACCCGTCTGACTGTCTCAGCGCCAATCCCGTATACCGTGTCCGGGGCACGAGCCCTGGCAATGCCTCGATTGAGAACTTAGCCCTTTGTTGGGGGAAATGGTGTTATCATTGGGAGTTAGAAACACCTCCAGGGGATTAGAGGGCGAGGAGTCACTGCCAAACACTGAGAGCAGTGCTACACATCTCCCAGCCTGTCTGAGAGGTCACAGGTTCACAGAGGATGCAGACACCAGTGAAACACTGACTGATCATTTGAATAAAGCATTGACCACACCTGGAATACGCTCACAGGTGGGAGGTTACAGGCAAATAGTCCGCAAACATTCAAGAGGCAGTTAGGTGCCGGGATGGGGAATTGCAGCTATCTATGGAAGGATAAATTCGATGGGCCGAATGGCCCTGACGTGGCAGAGGGACCATATTACAGGCCAGTCTAACGTTGAGTCTGAGCATCCTGAGAGGCCTGAAACAGACACATTCGACCGCTCAAAGCACAGAAACAAGGGCTAAATGTCACAGACAAAGTGAGCAGTTCCCACAGAGACACCGCCTCCTTTACCGACAGGACAGCGTTTCACAAATTAATGGTGCTGAGCTATCGATGTAACGTGGATATTATTTATATAAAGCACCAGCTTTCTCTGGGGTCTGGTGTGTGGGGACTTTCCACCTTGCTGCATTGATAAAAATACTCAATTTTAAGCAGAGGGAATCACAGATCTCCTAAACTGGGTCCTGTTCCCGTCCCATGTGTGGTAAGATTCTACACCTGGAGCTCTGACCATACACTGAGATGGACTGTCACTGGAACAGTGCACTGTGCAAGAATATTCAGATTTTCCACAGCTTTCAGAGCTGAGGTTGGGAAGGGCAGGGGGAGGCTCACTGTCTCTCTTCTGATCTCTGTGCACTTCCCCTGAAGGGTATAGGTGGGCACAGGATCAAGGTCAGTTGTGACGTCCCCTGTACTATTATCTTGCTGACACATAGTGTCCTGGGCTCGTACACACAGGAGGTAACAGAAGACGACCACAACTCACGGAACACAAACCTAGCGAGCGTCAACTCCTTCAGGGGAAGTGGAGGAAACCAGGCAAAGGATCAACAAAAAGCACATAACCAAACTGGGTGTAGTGTCCGTGCATCAGTCACTTCCCTGCGGTGACATGTCACATGGTCACAATGTTACTCAGAACCCATGGCTGTTGAGAGTACACACGTACCTGTACACCTGTCACTCATCATCAGTCTCGCTCTTCAAATCCAGGCCCGACCGCAAATCCTACATGAAAGAAAACAGGTCGAGATCAGCAAAGCAATCGAGCGTGCGAAGCAGTCACTGGCCATTCAGGACTGTTTAGACTCTGGGGAATGTATTTAAAAGGATGATGGTCGTAAGTTTATAAAACAGACAAAGGGCAGGTACTGTAACTGGGGACTGAGATTAGGGACACGGGTAAGGTACAGTAACTGGGGACTGAGATTAGGGACACGGTTCAGGTACAGTAACTGGGGACTGAGATTAGGGACACGGGTAAGGTACAGTAACTGGGGACTGAGATTAGGGACACGGTTCAGGTACAGTAACTGGGGACTGAGATTGGGGACACGGGTCAGGTGCAGTAACTGGGGACTGAGATTAGGGACACGGTTCAGGTACAGTAACTGGGGACTGAGATTAGGGACACGGGTCAGGTACAGTAACTGGGGACTGAGATTAGGGACACGGGTCAGGTACAGTAACTGGGGACTGAGATTAGAGACATGGGTCAGGTACAGTAACTGGGGACTGAGATTGGGGACACGGGTCAGGTGCAGTAACTGGGGACTGAGATTAGGGACACGGTTCAGGTACAGTAACTGGGGACTGCGATTAGGGTCGGGGTCAGGTACAGTAACAAGGGAACTGAGATTAGGGACACGGGTCAGGAACAGTAATTGGGATCTGGGATGAGAGACAGGGGTCAGGTACAGTAACTGGGGACTGCGATTAGGGTCGGGGTCAGGTACAGTAACTAGGGAACTGAGATTAGAGACAGGGGTCAGGTACAGTAACAAGGGAACTGAGATTAGAGACAGGGGTTAAGTACAGTAACTGGGGACTGCGACTAGGGTCAGGGGTCAGGTACAGTGACTGGGGACTGAGATTGGAGACAGGGGTCAGATACAGTAACTGGGGACTGAGATTCGGGACACGGGTCAGGTACAGTAACTGGGGACTGAGATTCGGGACACGGGTCAGGAACAGTAATTGGGATCTGGGATGAGAGACAGGGGTCAGGTACAGTAACTGGGGACTGCGATTAGCGTCGGGGTCAGGTACAGTAAACTGGGGACTGAGATTGGAGACAGGGGTCAGATACAGTAACTGGGGACTGAGATTCGGGACACGGGTCAGGTACAGTAACAAGGGACTGAGATTAGGGACACGGGTCAGGTACAGTAACAAGGGAACTGAGATTAGGGACACGGGTCAGGTACAGTAACAAGGGAACTGAGATGAGAGACAGGGGTTAAGTACAGTAACTGGGGACTGCGATTAGGGTCAGGGGTCAGGTACAGTAAACTGGGGACTGAGATTGGAGACAGGGGTCAGATACAGTAACTGGGGACTGAGATTCGGGACACGGGTCAGGTACAGTAACAAGGGACTGAGATTAGGGACACGGGTCAGGTACACGAACGGGGGACTGAGATTAGGGACACGGGTCAGATACAGTAGCTATGGGACTGAGATTAGGGACAGGGGTCAGGTACAGTAACTGGGGACTGCGTTTAGGGAGACGGATCAGGTACAATGACAAGGGGACTGAGATTAGGGACAGAGGCCAGGTGCAGTAACTGGGGACTGTGATTTGGGACAGGGGTCAGGTACAGTAACTAGGGGACTGAGATTACAGACAGGGGTCAGGTCAATTAAGTGGGGACTGTGATTGGGGACATGGGTCAGGTACAGTAATTGGGACCTGAGATTGGTAACTGGGGATTGAGATTAGGGACAGAGGTCAGGTGCAGTAACTGAGGACTGTGATTAGGGACACGGGTCAGGTACAGTAACTGAGGGCTGTGATTAGGGACAGAGGTCAGGTACAGTAACTGGGAACTGAGATTAGGGGCACGGGTCAGGTACAGTAACTGAGGACTGTGATTAGGGACACGGGTCAGGTACAGTAACTGGGGACTGAGATTAGGGACGGGGTCAGGTACAGTAACTGGGGACTGAGATGAGGGACACGGGTCAAGTACAGTAACTGGGAACTGAGATTAGGGACAGAGGTCAGGTACAGTAACTGGGAACTGAGATTAGGGGCACGGGTCAGGTACAGTAACTGGGGACTGTGATTAGGGACAGAGGTCAGGTACAGTAACTGGGAACTGAGATTAGGGGCACGGGTCAGGTACAGTAACTGGGGACTGTGATTAGGGACGGGGTCAGGTACAGTAACTGGGGACTGAGATTAGGGACGGGGTCAGGTACAGTAACTGGGGACTGAGATTAGGGACGGGGTCAGGTACAGTAACTGGGGACTGAGATTAGGGACGGGGTCAGGTACAGTAACTGGGGACTGAGATTAGGGACGGGGTCAGGTACAGTAACTGGGGACTGTGATTAGGGACGGGGTCAGGTACAGTAACTGGGGACTGAGATTAGGGACGGGGTCAGGTACAGTAACTGGGGACTGAGATTAGGGACGGGGTCAGGTACAGTAACTGGGGACTGAGATGAGGGACACGGGTCAAGTACAGTAACTGGGGACTGAGATTAGGGACACGGGTCAGGTACAGTAACTGGGGACTGAGATTAGGGACACGGGTCAGGTACAGTAACTGGGGACTGAGATGAGGGACACGGGTCAAGTACAGTAACTGGGGACTGAGATTAGGGACGGGGTCAGGTACAGTAACTGGGGACTGAGATGAGGGACACGGGTCAGGTACAGTAACTGGGGACTGAGATTAGGGACGGGGTCAGGTACAGTAACTGGGGACTGAGATTAGGGACGGGGTCAGGTACAGTAACTGGGGACTGAGATGAGGGACACGGGTCAAGTACAGTAACTGGGAACTGAGATTAGGGGCACGGGTCAGGTACAGTAACTGGGGACTGAGATGAGGGACACGGGTCAGGTACAGTAACTGGGGCTGAGATTGATAACTGGGAACTGAGATTCGGGACAGGGGTCAGGTACAGTAACTGGGGACTGAGATTCGGGACAGGGGTCAGGTACAGTAACTGGGGACTGAGATGAGGGATACTGGTCAGGTACAGTAACTGAGGACTGAGATGAGGGACACGGGTCAGGTACAGTAACTGGGGCTGAGATTGATAACTGGGAACTGAGATTCGGGACAGGGGTCAGGTACAGTAACTGGGGACTGAGATTCGGGACAGGGGTCAGGTACAGTAACTGGGGACTGAGATGAGGGATACTGGTCAGGTGCACTAACTGGGGACTGGGATTAGGGATACGGGTCAGGTGGAGTAACTTTTTTTTATTCGTTCATGGGATGTGGGCGTCGCTCGCGAGGCCGGCATTTATTGCCCATCCCCAATTGCCCTTGAGAAGGTGGTGGTGAGCCGCCTTCTTGAACCGCTGCAGTCTGTACGGTGAAGGTTCTCCCACAGTGCTGTTCGGAAGGGAGTTCCAGGATTTTGACCCAGCGACAATGAAGGAACGGCGATATAATTCCAAGTCGGAATGGTGTGTGACTTGGAGGGGAACGTGCAGGTGGTGTTGTTCCCATGTGCCTGCTGCCCTTGTCCTGCTAGGAGGTAGAGGTCGCGGGTTTGGGAGGTGCTGTCGAAGAAGCCTTGGCGAGTTGCTGCAGTGCATCCTGTGGATGGTACACACTGCAGCCACTGTGCGCCGGTGGTGAAGGGAGTGAATGTTTAGGATGGTGGATGGGGTACCAATCAAGTGGGCTGCTTTGTCCTGGATGGTGTCGAGCTTCTTGAGTGTTGTTGGAGCTGCACTCATCCAAGCAAGTGGAGAGTATTCCATCACACTCCTGACTTGTGCCTTGTCGATGGTGGAAAGGCTTTGGTGAGTCACTCACCACAGAATACCCAGCCTCTGACCTGCTCTTGTAGCCACAATATTTATATGGCTGGTCCAGTTAAGTTTCTGGTCAATGGTGACCCCCAGGATGTTGATGGTGGGGGATTCAGCGATGGTAATGCCGTTGAATGTAAGGGGGAGGTAATTAGACTCTCTCTTGTTGGAGATGGTCATTGCCTGGCACTTGTCAGGTGCGAATGTTACTTGCCACGTATGAGCCCAAGCCTGGATGCTGTCCAGGTCTTGCTGCATGCGGGCTCGGACTGCTTCATTATCTGAGGGGTTGTGAATGGAACTGAACACTGTGCAATCATCAGCAAACATCCCCATTTCTGACCTTATGATGGAGGGAAGGTCATTGATGAAGCAGCTGAAGATGGTTGGGCCGAGGACACTGCCCTGAGGAACTCCTGCAGCAATGTCCTGGGGCTGAGATGATTGGACACCAACAACCACTACCATCTTCCTTTGTGCTAGGTATGACTCCAGCCACTGGAGAGTTTTCCCCCTGATTCCCATTGACTGGGGACTGAGATTAGGGACAAGGGTTCGGTGCAGTAACTGGAACCTGAGATTAGGGACACGGGCCAGGTACAGTAACTGGGGACTGAGATTAGGGACACAGTTCAGGTACAGTAACTGGGGACTGAGATTAGGGACACGGGTCAGGTACAGTAAGTGGGACTGAGATTAGTACAGGGGTCAGGTACAGTAACAAGGGAACTGAGATGAGAGACAGGGGTTAAGTACAGTAACTGGGGACTGCGATTAGGGTCAGGGGTCAGGTACAGTAAACTGGGGACTGAGATTGGAGACAGGGGTCAGATACAGTAACTGGGGACTGAGATTCGGGACACGGGTCAGGTACAGTAACAAGGGACTGAGATTAGGGACACGGGTCAGGTACACGAACGGGGGACTGAGATTAGGGACACGGGTCAGATACAGTAGCTATGGGACTGAGATTAGGGACAGGGGTCAGGTACAGTAACTGGGGACTGCGTTTAGGGAGACGGATCAGGTACAATGACAAGGGGACTGAGATTAGGGACAGAGGCCAGGTGCAGTAACTGGGGACTGTGATTTGGGACAGGGGTCAGGTACAGTAACTAGGGGACTGAGATTACAGACAGGGGTCAGGTCAATTAAGTGGGGACTGTGATTGGGGACATGGGTCAGGTACAGTAATTGGGACCTGAGATTGGTAACTGGGGATTGAGATTAGGGACAGAGGTCAGGTGCAGTAACTGAGGACTGTGATTAGGGACACGGGTCAGGTACAGTAACTGAGGGCTGTGATTAGGGACAGAGGTCAGGTACAGTAACTGGGAACTGAGATTAGGGGCACGGGTCAGGTACAGTAACTGAGGACTGTGATTAGGGACACGGGTCAGGTACAGTAACTGGGGACTGAGATTAGGGACGGGGTCAGGTACAGTAACTGGGGACTGAGATGAGGGACACGGGTCAAGTACAGTAACTGGGAACTGAGATTAGGGACAGAGGTCAGGTACAGTAACTGGGAACTGAGATTAGGGGCACGGGTCAGGTACAGTAACTGGGGACTGTGATTAGGGACAGAGGTCAGGTACAGTAACTGGGAACTGAGATTAGGGGCACGGGTCAGGTACAGTAACTGGGGACTGTGATTAGGGACGGGGTCAGGTACAGTAACTGGGGACTGAGATTAGGGACGGGGTCAGGTACAGTAACTGGGGACTGAGATTAGGGACGGGGTCAGGTACAGTAACTGGGGACTGAGATTAGGGACGGGGTCAGGTACAGTAACTGGGGACTGAGATTAGGGACGGGGTCAGGTACAGTAACTGGGGACTGTGATTAGGGACGGGGTCAGGTACAGTAACTGGGGACTGAGATTAGGGACGGGGTCAGGTACAGTAACTGGGGACTGAGATTAGGGACGGGGTCAGGTACAGTAACTGGGGACTGAGATGAGGGACACGGGTCAAGTACAGTAACTGGGGACTGAGATTAGGGACACGGGTCAGGTACAGTAACTGGGGACTGAGATTAGGGACACGGGTCAGGTACAGTAACTGGGGACTGAGATGAGGGACACGGGTCAAGTACAGTAACTGGGGACTGAGATTAGGGACGGGGTCAGGTACAGTAACTGGGGACTGAGATGAGGGACACGGGTCAGGTACAGTAACTGGGGACTGAGATTAGGGACGGGGTCAGGTACAGTAACTGGGGACTGAGATTAGGGACGGGGTCAGGTACAGTAACTGGGGACTGAGATGAGGGACACGGGTCAAGTACAGTAACTGGGAACTGAGATTAGGGGCACGGGTCAGGTACAGTAACTGGGGACTGAGATGAGGGACACGGGTCAGGTACAGTAACTGGGGCTGAGATTGATAACTGGGAACTGAGATTCGGGACAGGGGTCAGGTACAGTAACTGGGGACTGAGATTCGGGACAGGGGTCAGGTACAGTAACTGGGGACTGAGATGAGGGATACTGGTCAGGTACAGTAACTGAGGACTGAGATGAGGGACACGGGTCAGGTACAGTAACTGGGGCTGAGATTGATAACTGGGAACTGAGATTCGGGACAGGGGTCAGGTACAGTAACTGGGGACTGAGATTCGGGACAGGGGTCAGGTACAGTAACTGGGGACTGAGATGAGGGATACTGGTCAGGTGCACTAACTGGGGACTGGGATTAGGGATACGGGTCAGGTGGAGTAACTTTTTTTTATTCGTTCATGGGATGTGGGCGTCGCTCGCGAGGCCGGCATTTATTGCCCATCCCCAATTGCCCTTGAGAAGGTGGTGGTGAGCCGCCTTCTTGAACCGCTGCAGTCTGTACGGTGAAGGTTCTCCCACAGTGCTGTTCGGAAGGGAGTTCCAGGATTTTGACCCAGCGACAATGAAGGAACGGCGATATAATTCCAAGTCGGAATGGTGTGTGACTTGGAGGGGAACGTGCAGGTGGTGTTGTTCCCATGTGCCTGCTGCCCTTGTCCTGCTAGGAGGTAGAGGTCGCGGGTTTGGGAGGTGCTGTCGAAGAAGCCTTGGCGAGTTGCTGCAGTGCATCCTGTGGATGGTACACACTGCAGCCACTGTGCGCCGGTGGTGAAGGGAGTGAATGTTTAGGATGGTGGATGGGGTACCAATCAAGTGGGCTGCTTTGTCCTGGATGGTGTCGAGCTTCTTGAGTGTTGTTGGAGCTGCACTCATCCAAGCAAGTGGAGAGTATTCCATCACACTCCTGACTTGTGCCTTGTCGATGGTGGAAAGGCTTTGGTGAGTCACTCACCACAGAATACCCAGCCTCTGACCTGCTCTTGTAGCCACAATATTTATATGGCTGGTCCAGTTAAGTTTCTGGTCAATGGTGACCCCCAGGATGTTGATGGTGGGGGATTCAGCGATGGTAATGCCGTTGAATGTAAGGGGGAGGTAATTAGACTCTCTCTTGTTGGAGATGGTCATTGCCTGGCACTTGTCAGGTGCGAATGTTACTTGCCACGTATGAGCCCAAGCCTGGATGCTGTCCAGGTCTTGCTGCATGCGGGCTCGGACTGCTTCATTATCTGAGGGGTTGTGAATGGAACTGAACACTGTGCAATCATCAGCAAACATCCCCATTTCTGACCTTATGATGGAGGGAAGGTCATTGATGAAGCAGCTGAAGATGGTTGGGCCGAGGACACTGCCCTGAGGAACTCCTGCAGCAATGTCCTGGGGCTGAGATGATTGGACACCAACAACCACTACCATCTTCCTTTGTGCTAGGTATGACTCCAGCCACTGGAGAGTTTTCCCCCTGATTCCCATTGACTGGGGACTGAGATTAGGGACAAGGGTTCGGTGCAGTAACTGGAACCTGAGATTAGGGACACGGGCCAGGTACAGTAACTGGGGACTGAGATTAGGGACACAGTTCAGGTACAGTAACTGGGGACTGAGATTAGGGACACGGGTCAGGTACAGTAATTGGGGACTGAGATTAGGGACACGGGCCAGGTACAGTAACTGGGGACTGAGATTAGGGACACGGGTCAGGTACAGTAACTGGGGACTGAGATTAGGGACACAGTTCAGGTACAGTAACTGGGGACTGAGATTAGGGACACGGGTCAGGTACAGTAATTGGGGACTGAGATTAGGGACACGGGTCAGGTACAGTAACTGGGGACTGAGATTAGGGACACGGGCCAGGTACAGTAACTGGGGACTGAGATTAGGGACACGGGCCAGGTACAGTAACTGGGGACTGAGATTAGGGACACGGGACAGGTACAGTAATTGGAACCTGAGATAAGGGACACGGGCCAGGTACAGTAACTGGGGACTGAGATTAGGGACACGGGCCAGGTACAGTTACTGGGGACTGAGATTCGGGACACGGGTCAGGTACAGTAACTGGAACCTGAGATTAGGGACACGGGTCAGGTACAGTAACTGGAACCTGAGATAAGGGACACTGGTCAGGTACAGTAACTGGGGACTGAGATTAGGGACACGGGTCAGGTACAGTAATTGGGGACTGAGATTAGGGACACGGGTCAGGTCCAGTAAGTGGGACTGAGATTAGTACAGGGGTCAGGTACAGTAACAAGGGAACTGAGATGAGAGACAGGGGTTAAGTACAGTAACTGGGGACTGCGATTAGGGTCAGGGGTCAGGTACAGTAAACTGGGGACTGAGATTGGAGACAGGGGTCAGATACAGTAACTGGGGACTGAGATTCGGGACACGGGTCAGGTACAGTAACAAGGGACTGAGATTAGGGACACGGGTCAGGTACACGAACGGGGGACTGAGATTAGGGACACGGGTCAGATACAGTAGCTATGGGACTGAGATTAGGGACAGGGGTCAGGTACAGTAACTGGGGACTGCGTTTAGGGAGACGGATCAGGTACAATGACAAGGGGACTGAGATTAGGGACAGAGGCCAGGTGCAGTAACTGGGGACTGTGATTTGGGACAGGGGTCAGGTACAGTAACTAGGGGACTGAGATTACAGACAGGGGTCAGGTCAATTAAGTGGGGACTGTGATTGGGGACATGGGTCAGGTACAGTAATTGGGAACTGAGATTGGTAACTGGGGATTGAGATTAGGGACAGAGGTCAGGTGCAGTAACTGAGGACTGTGATTAGGGACACGGGTCAGGTACAGTAACTGAGGGCTGTGATTAGGGACAGAGGTCAGGTACAGTAACTGGGAACTGAGATTAGGGGCACGGGTCAGGTACAGTAACTGAGGACTGTGATTAGGGACACGGGTCAGGTACAGTAACTGGGGACTGAGATTAGGGACGGGGTCAGGTACAGTAACTGGGGACTGAGATGAGGGACACGGGTCAAGTACAGTAACTGGGAACTGAGATTAGGGACAGAGGTCAGGTACAGTAACTGGGAACTGAGATTAGGGGCACGGGTCAGGTACAGTAACTGGGGACTGTGATTAGGGACAGAGGTCAGGTACAGTAACTGGGAACTGAGATTAGGGGCACGGGTCAGGTACAGTAACTGGGGACTGTGATTAGGGACGGGGTCAGGTACAGTAACTGGGGACTGAGATTAGGGACGGGGTCAGGTACAGTAACTGGGGACTGAGATGAGGGACACGGGTCAAGTACAGTAACTGGGGACTGAGATTAGGGACACGGGTCAGGTACAGTAACTGGGGACTGAGATTAGGGACACGGGTCAGGTACAGTAACTGGGGACTGAGATGAGGGACACGGGTCAAGTACAGTAACTGGGGACTGAGATTCGGGACGGGGTCAGGTACAGTAACTGGGGACTGAGATGAGGGACACGGGTCAGGTACAGTAACTGGGGACTGAGATTAGGGACGGGGTCAGGTACAGTAACTGGGGACTGAGATTAGGGACGGGGTCAGGTACAGTAACTGGGGACTGAGATGAGGGACACGGGTCAAGTACAGTAACTGGGAACTGAGATTAGGGGCACGGGTCAGGTACAGTAACTGGGGACTGAGATGAGGGACACGGGTCAGGTACAGTAACTGGGGCTGAGATTGATAACTGGGAACTGAGATTCGGGACAGGGGTCAGGTACAGTAACTGGGGACTGAGATTCGGGACAGGGGTCAGGTACAGTAACTGGGGACTGAGATGAGGGATACTGGTCAGGTACAGTAACTGAGGACTGAGATGAGGGACACGGGTCAGGTACAGTAACTGGGGCTGAGATTGATAACTGGGAACTGAGATTCGGGACAGGGGTCAGGTACAGTAACTGGGGACTGAGATTCGCGACAGGGGTCAGGTACAGTAACTGGGGACTGAGATGAGGGATACTGGTCAGGTGCACTAACTGGGGACTGGGATTAGGGATACGGGTCAGGTGGAGTAACTTTTTTTTATTCGTTCATGGGATGTGGGCGTCGCTCGCGAGGCCGGCATTTATTGCCCATCCCCAATTGCCCTTGAGAAGGTGGTGGTGAGCCGCCTTCTTGAACCGCTGCAGTCTGTACGGTGAAGGTTCTCCCACAGTGCTGTTCGGAAGGGAGTTCCAGGATTTTGACCCAGCGACAATGAAGGAACGGCGATATAATTCCAAGTCGGAATGGTGTGTGACTTGGAGTGGAACGTGCAGGTGGTGTTGTTCCCATGTGCCTGCTGCCCTTGTCCTGCTAGGAGGTAGAGGTCGCGGGTTTGGGAGGTGCTGTCGAAGAAGCCTTGGCGAGTTGCTGCAGTGCATCCTGTGGATGGTACACACTGCAGCCACTGTGCGCCGGTGGTGAAGGGAGTGAATGTTTAGGATGGTGGATGGGGTGCCAATCAAGCGGGCTGCTTTGTCCTGGATGGTGTCGAGCTTCTTGAGTGTTGTTGGAGCTGCACTCATCCAAGCAAGTGGAGAGTATTCCATCACACTCCTGACTTGTGCCTTGTCGATGGTGGAAAGGCTTTGGTGAGTCACTCACCACAGAATACCCAGCCTCTGACCTGCTCTTGTAGCCACAATATTTATATGGCTGGTCCAGTTAAGTTTCTGGTCAATGGTGACCCCCAGGATGTTGATGGTGGGGGATTCAGCGATGGTAATGCCGTTGAATGTAAGGGGGAGGTAATTAGACTCTCTCTTGTTGGAGATGGTCATTGCCTGGCACTTGTCAGGTGCGAATGTTACTTGCCACGTATGAGCCCAAGCCTGGATGCTGTCCAGGTCTTGCTGCATGCGGGCTCGGACTGCTTCATTATCTGAGGGGTTGTGAATGGAACTGAACACTGTGCAATCATCAGCAAACATCCCCATTTCTGACCTTATGATGGAGGGAAGGTCATTGATGAAGCAGCTGAAGATGGTTGGGCCGAGGACACTGCCCTGAGGAACTCCTGCAGCAATGTCCTGGGGCTGAGATGATTGGACACCAACAACCACTACCATCTTCCTTTGTGCTAGGTATGACTCCAGCCACTGGAGAGTTTTCCCCCTGATTCCCATTGACTGGGGACTGAGATTAGGGACAAGGGTTCGGTGCAGTAACTGGAACCTGAGATTAGGGACACGGGCCAGGTACAGTAACTGGGGACTGAGATTAGGGACACAGTTCAGGTACAGTAACTGGGGACTGAGATTAGGGACACGGGTCAGGTACAGTAATTGGGGACTGAGATTAGGGACACGGGCCAGGTACAGTAACTGGGGACTGAGATTAGGGACACGGGTCAGGTACAGTAACTGGGGACTGAGATTAGGGACACAGTTCAGGTACAGTAACTGGGGACTGAGATTAGGGACACGGGTCAGGTACAGTAATTGGGGACTGAGATTAGGGACACGGGTCAGGTACAGTAACTGGGGACTGAGATTAGGGACACGGGCCAGGTACAGTAACTGGGGACTGAGATTAGGGACACGGGCCAGGTACAGTAACTGGGGACTGAGATTAGGGACACGGGCCAGGTACAGTAACTGGGGACTGAGATTAGGGACACGGGACAGGTACAGTAATTGGAACCTGAGATAAGGGACACGGGCCAGGTACAGTAACTGGGGACTGAGATTAGGGACACGGGCCAGGTACAGTTACTGGGGACTGAGATTCGGGACACGGGTCAGGTACAGTAACTGGAACCTGAGATTAGGGACACGGGTCAGGTACAGTAACTGGAACCTGAGATAAGGGACACTGGTCAGGTACAGTAACTGGGGACTGAGATTAGGGACACGGGTCAGGTACAGTAATTGGGGACTGAGATTAGGGACACGGGTCAGGTCCAGTAAGTGGGACTGAGATTAGTACAGGGGTCAGGTACAATAACTGGGACTGAGATTCGGGACACGGGTCAGGTACAGTAACTGGAACCTGAGATAAGGGACAGGGGTCAGGTCCAGTAAGTGGGACTGAGATTAGTACAGGGGTCAGGTGCAGTAACTGGAACCTGAGATTAGGGACACGGGCCAGGTACAGTAACTGGGACTGAGATTAGGGACAGGGGCCAGGTACAGTAACTGGGACTGAGATTCGGGACACGGGTCAGGTACAGTAACTGGAACCTGAGATAAGGGACAGGGGTCAGGTCCAGTAAGTGGGACTGAGATTAGTACAGGGGTCAGGTACAGTAACTGGAACCTGAGATTAGGGACATGGGTCAGGTACAGTAACTGGGGACTGAGATTGGGGACACGGGTCAGGTACAGTAATTGGGGACTGAGATTAGGGACACGGGTCAGGTACAATAACTGGGGACTGTGATTAGGGACACGGGTCAGGTACAGTAATTGGGACTCAGTTTCGGGATGAGCAGCTGGATACAGAGACTGTTCGCACCCCTCTATCTCACACTGTCAGTCGGACCAGCCCATGGCACTGGAAGAGCAACAGAGCAGCATTCGTGAATTTAACAAGGAGGGTTGATCTGATGCCTTACTCCACATTGTACAATGTGAAGTGTTGGAAGACTGACCCCCGGGGCCGTGCCGGGCCGTGCCGGGTCCCCCGGGGCCGTGCCGGGGCCGTGCCGGGTCCCCCGGGGCCGTGCCGGGACCCCCGGGGCCGTGCCGGGCCGCCCGGGGCCGTGCCGGGTCCCCCGGGGCCGTGCCGGGACCCCCGGGGCCGTGCCGGGCCGTGCCGGGTCCCCCGGGGCCGTGCCGGGTCCCCCGGGGCCGTGCCGGGGCCGTGCCGGGTCCCCCGGGGCCGTGCCGGGTCCCCCGGGGCCGTGCCGGGCCGTGCCGGGTCCCCCGGGGCCGTGCCGGGTCCCCCGGGGCCGTGCCGGGGTCCCCCGGGGCCGTGCCGGGGCCGTGCCGGGTCCCCCGGGGCCGTGCCGGGTCCCCCGGGGCCGTGCCGGGTCCCCCGGGGCCGTGCCGGGTTCACATGCTGAACAGTCTGGAGCATTCGTTCAGAAAAACAAACTTCCTCTTTGCAGCATAATACACTGTAACCATGGCAACACAATGGAGTAAGCAGTAAGAATTGTCTTTTGGAGATGTATGAGCCTGATAACAGACCCACTGCGAGAGAGGCTGTTTGGCCGGATTTCGGCCCACTCCTGACACTGTCTGAATAAGCAGCTGAGTCTGGAGCTCATATCAGCCCAGGGTTCCGAGTCTGACCAAGCAGTAACACTGTTAAACCAGGCTCGAGGACAGAACTACAGACGTGTCTGTGAGGGCACCCACACAGACACATGCCCACAGAGACACGCCCCATTCGCACAGTTTGGTGGCTCAGGTAGGCATTCAAGAGATCCCATGGCACACTGCAGAGCTGGGAGCTTCCCTGGTCAGTGTGGTTCCCTCAACCAACACCACCAAATACAGATTAAGTGGTCATTGCTGTCCATGGGATCTTGTAGTGCACAAGATGGCTGACACAATTATCGACACAACAGTCACTACAAGTCCGGCAATGTCCCGCAGATGGTCTCCTATTTTATATATTTACACAGCAAATGTTAATTGTCCTGAAAGCCAACAGCCTGGACACAGTACAGCCTTAACTCTCCAAACATACTCTTGACTTCTGTGAATTGCCACTGAACCAGTCCAGTTTTCAGTCATACAGCACCCTTTGTACAGAGCTCAAATATCATTCCTGTCATGTGTAGCTGACAGCCAACTATTTCTGACACTGCCGTTTCTGTAAACATACTCATACGGTGTGAAAATCCACAACATGTACAGTGATGTCAGCTGCTGTTGCCTTGAACACATGGGAATGCAGAAATGTGAACATTCCTGAATTGGGAGATTTTGTAGATTGTTGCTTATGATTACTTGGAACGAAGCTTCCTGTGAATTACAGGCCCTCCTGCATCTCCTTCAGGGAGGGAGCCCGCTCAAACTCACACACACACACACACAGAGACATGCACACACACAGAGACACTGACACGTGCCCACGCAGACAGACAGACACAGAGACACGCACACACACAGAGACACTGACACGTGCCCATGCAGACAGACAGACACAGACACGCACACACACAGAGACACTGACACGTGCCCACGCAGACAGACAGACACAGAGACACGCACACACACACAGATACACACACAGACATGTGCACACAGACCCACAGATAAACACACAGACATGTGCACACAGACCCACAGATAAACACACACTTTAAATGACTAAACTCTCCAGTATCCAATGAAACTATTTCAGTGTGACAAGATCTTGCTAACAATCTCTCCAACGCAGTTACTGATGAGGGGATAAAAGGCACCATGAAAGTCTATGCTCAATGCAATAACTGAATTTTACAGCACAGAAGAAGGCCCTTCAGCCCATCAAGCATGTCCCACTCCCATGTCCTGACCCCATGCCCCATTTAACTATTTATCCACTTTCTTTTTAAAACCTGTTGTGGATTCTGCCCCCTCCCACCGTTTCTAGTCTGCCTTTCAATGACCTGATATCCCTCAGCATCATTTCTCCTCACCGCTCCCTTCAGTCTCATGATCTGAATTATATACCCTCCAGTTACCCACTCAAACTGGGAAATGGTTTTGCCATTTCCCGTTATCAAAACCCCTCCTAACTTTGAGCATTCCATTCGCTCACTTCTCAATCCTCTTTGTTCGAAGGAAAAGAGCCCCAGTTTCTTTAGACTCTCCTCATAACTGAAGCCTCTATTCACAGTGACCCTCACTTAGTCTTTCTGCCTTTAGTCCCTTCCATGTGTCCTGTTCTCCACTGGATAGATGAGAAACCAGTAGTTCTCGACTTTTCTCATCTTCTGGAATCATACACCACAGGAGGCGGCCATTCGGCCCTTCGTGCCTGTGCCAGCTCTTTGAAAGAGCTATCTAATCAGTCCCACTCCCCTGCTCTTACCCCAGAGCCCTGCAAATTTCTCCTTTTCAAGCATTATTCCAATTCCCCTTTGAAAGTTACTGTTGAATCTGTCTCCACCGTCCTTCCACGCAGTGCATTCCACATCATAACAACTCGCTGCGTAAAATTTTCCCCTCCTATACCCCCTGGATTTTTTGGCAATTCCCTTAAATCTGTGTCGTCTGGTTAGCGACTCCCCCCTCCCACTGGAAATAGTCTCTCCATATTTATTCTATCAAAATCCCTCATGATTTTGAACACCTGTATTAAATCTCCCATTAAACGTCTCTGCTGTAAGGGGGACAATCCCAGTTCCTCTAGTCTCTGCTACTGTTTCAATCTGAGTTAGTGTCCTGCAAATACAGCCTTTCACCGAGGTTCAAACAAGTCAAGTGTTTCAACACCAAACATGCGGCCTGATTTCTCAATTTAAGTCCTAGTTAGAAGCGAAAAAAATCAAGTGGAAAATGTATTTCAATGATAAAGTGAATTGAGTGTCAGCCACTGACAATGTCATTGTAATTATCCACCATCTGTAAGGCTCAAGTATATAAACATCAACTTCCTGAGGATATGTTTTGTGCAGCAGCAGAACCTTCAGCAACCACTCCTCCACTCACCGACCCTCACTGGGGGGGCTGTTCCCCGGGCACCGACCCTCACTGGGGGACAGTTCCACGGGCACCGACCCCCACTGGGGGACAGTTCCACAGACACTGACTCTCACTGGGGGACAGTTCCACAGACACCGACTCTCACTGGGGGACAGTCCCACAGGCACCGACCCCCACTGGGGGACAGTTCCACAGACACCGACTCTCACTGGGGGACAGTTCCACAGGCACTGACTCTCGCTGGGGGACAGTTCCACAGGCACTGACTCTCACTGGGGGACAGTTCCACAGACACTGACTCTCACTGGGGGACAGTTCCACAGACACTGACTCTCACTGGGGGACAGTTCCACAGACACTGACTCTCACTGGGGGACAGTTCCACAGACACTGACCCCCACTGGGGGACAGTTCCACAGACACTGACTCTCACTGGGGGACAGTTCCACAGGCACTGACTCTCACTGGGGGACAGTTCCACAGGCACTGACTCTCACTGGGGGACAGTTCCACAGGCACTGACTCTCACTGGGGGACAGTTCCACAGACACTGACTCTCACTGGGGGACAGTTCCACAGACACTGACTCTCACTGGGGGACAGTTCCACAGACACTGACTCTCACTGGGGGACAGTTCCACAGACACTGACTCTCACTGGGGGACAGTCCCACAGACACTGACTCTCACTGGGGGACAGTTCCACGGACACTGACTCTCACTGGGGGACAGTTCCACAGACACTGACTCTCACTGGGGGACAGTTCCACAGACACTGACTCTCACTGGGGGACAGTTCCACAGACACTGACTCTCACTGGGGGATAGTTCCACAGACACTGACTCTCACTGGGGGACAGTTCCACAGACACTGACTCTCACTGGGGGACAGTTCCACAGACACCGACTCTCACTGGGGGACAGTTCCACAGACACATACTCTCACTGGGGGACAGTTCCACAGGCACTGACTCTCACTGGGGGACAGTTCCACAGGCACTGACTCTCACTGGGGGACAGTTCCACAGACACTGACTCTCACTGGGGGACAGTTCCACAGACACTGACTCTCACTGGGGGACAGTTCCACAGACACTGACTCTCACTGGGGGACAGTTCCACAGGCACTGACTCTCACTGGGGGACAGTTCCACAGGCACTGACTCTCACTGGGGGACAGTTCCACAGACACTGACTCTCACTGGGGGACAGTTCCACAGACACTGACTCTCACTGGGGGACAGTTCCACAGACACTGACTCTCACTGGGGGACAGTTCCACAGACACTGACTCTCACTGGGGGACAGTTCCACAGACACCGACTCTCACTGGGGGACAGTTCCACAGACACTGACTCTCACTGGGGGACAGTTCCACAGACACCGACTCTCACTGGGGGACAGTTCCACAGACACTGACTCTCACTGGGGGACAGTTCCACAGACACTGACTCTCACTGGGGGACAGTTCCACAGACACTGACTCTCACTGGGGGACAGTTCCACAGACACTGACTCTCACTGGGGGACAGTTCCACAGACACTGACTCTCACTGGGGGACAGTTCCACAGACACTGACTCTCACTGGGGGACAGTTCCACAGACACCGACTCTCACTGGGGGACGGTTCCGCAGGCTATGTGGAGAGCACATGACAATCGGATTAGTGTGGGATTATTGCAGGATTATGAGGAGAGAGCGGGACAGTTGGATTTGTGTGGGATTAATACAGGGCTGTGGGTAGAGATCGGGGCAATGGGATCAGTTTGGGATTGATACAGAGCTGTGAGGGGAGAGTGGAATTAATGTGGGATTAATGCAGACCTATGAGGAGGGAACAGGGCAGTGGGATTAGTTTGGGATTGTACTTGCGAAAAGCCAGCTGAGGGACGACGGGGAAATGGCCTCCTTCTGTGCTGTAAACTGCGGTGTTAAGTCCCCACTGTGTAGTGGTTCGAACAGTCCCACGTGAGATTAGTTGGTCAGCCTCAGTCCAGTTCCTAGTGGTGACGGCCGACAGCGTAACTGTGTCCCTAATTTGGCACTACAGTGGGATCCAACTCCGAGGCGGTGAGGCTGGGTCTGAAGCCCATTCTTGGCCAGGGTAGGTTGAGCCTCACTTTACATCTAAGCAATTGTATGTGAGTGGGGAGTGCTTGGCCCTAAATCTGGGTCCCTGAAGTGGAAGTGTGCTATTGTGGAAACAAACAACTTAAAATGTCCTCCTGAATGAGCTGTAATATTCCAACACTGCCTTGTAACACAAGTCAATACAGTCCTGGCCCACACTCAGCCCGTCAGTACTGAATATTTTCAGTAGGAAATCTTCTTAAGGGAGCCTTTAATTTGCATGTGTTTATTTCTTTCCAATCACAAAAGCAAACACGAGATTTATCAGATAGTAAATCCCAGGTCAGGGCCAAGGGTTAGGGTTACACATAAATTACACATTTCTTTTTAATGAAACAAAAATAAGCTTGAATTTGGGCCCAGAGAGGAGTCGGAGGATGAAAGTATTGCAGGGTCAAGGAAGAGCGGGAGAATTTTGGGATAGCAGCATCCCCGAACTGGGATTCAGTGGGTGCCAAGAAACACAAAGCCTGGTCTCACTCACACAGGAAAACAAACTGTCCACTCCTAATACACTGAGACAAGTACACTCGCACACACAGGTACACAGAGGCAGGTACACTGAGACGCACACAGGTACGGGGACACACGCACACAGGTACACGGACACAGGTACAGGTACACTCGCACACACAGGCACACGGAGACGGAGGCAGGTACGCGGAGGCAGGTATTTATTGACTTCTTGAGTTTTGAGTATTTATAATTAAAAATGAACTAAAGCTACAACAGCTCAGTACTCAGTTCATTCTCTTTTTTTCACACATACCAACACAAATCTGTTTGAAAGAACTCAACATAAATTTACCTGAATAAAGCTTTTGAAATCGTCGTCCAGCTTTTCTTCAAGTACGTCTAAAAAAGCACCAAATAGATTTTGTTAGAGACTACAAGCAAAGCATTATAATAATTTGGCAAGTTAAATGCTATTGATGCATGCTGGGAAAATGTGCACACTGCACATGCTCAGACAGCAAGGCCTGTCCTCAGCGAATCGAGGCCCCTCTCTGGGCGGAACCATTGAATCCAATCCCAGGTCTTTAGGGGAATTCAAATAATTATCAAATGTATAAAAGGTCACAAAAAACAATTCAACGGATACATTTAATCTAGTTATGAAAGGCCATTTTTTTATATTTTGGTTTGAAACCTAATTTTTAATAAATTAGACATTTCAGTTGCTAAGAAAAAAAAATAGCCCATTAACAAACCATGACAGGCAACAGGGGAAGTAGGAACATAGAAAGAGGAGTGGGCCATTGTAGACCCTGTAAGGTTTACAGGGGGAGTTTCAATATTAAATCTGGCCCATGTGGTTTAGGAACAAAGATTGGAGGGTAAAACAGTAAATGAACAATGCAAGGTCTTCAAAGAGGAGGCAGTTCAGGTACAGAGTAGACACATTCCCATGAGGGGGAAAGGAAGGGCATCCAAACCTAGAGCTCCCTGGATGAATAAAGGTATTGACATTAAAATGAAACAGAAAAAGGAGGCTTATGATAAATGTCAGGCTCATAATAGAGAACCAAGCTGAATACAGAGTGCAGAGGAGAACTGAAAAAGGAAAGAAGAGTGACTGAGAGGGTATCATGAGAAGAGATTAGCGGGCAACATAAAAGGGAACTCAAAGGTCATTTATTAACACACCGAGTAAAAGGGTAGTCAAAGGGTGGGCTGATTAGGGACCAAAAAGAAGATCTTGTGGAGGCAGAGAGCATGGCTGAGGTACTAAATGAATACTTTGCATTTGGTTCTGACGAAGGGTCTTCGACCTGAAACGTTAACTCTGTTTCTTTCTCCACAGATGCTGCCTCACTTACTGAGCTTTTCCAGCATTTTCTGTTTTTTCTTTGCATCTGTCTTCACTAAAGAGGATCTGCCAATGTCACAGTAGGTTGGAGAGATTACCGGACAGAGGGTGTGGAGTGGCTGAGGACACAGGGACAGGGGGCCTGGGTCAGGGGACAGAGACCATATGGTTCCCCATAGGGTTTGAAAAATTCACCTTTGGGCAGCTTTTGGAAAAGGTAGACTCCTTGCTTCTGAAATTATTAGCAGGATGTGTGGCTTGAAATGGGGTATTTACTTCGGTCTTTGGCTACACTTAATATTCTGTGACTTCCATCTTATCTGTGAAACTGCCAGGGTCTCAGATTTTCTCCTTCACGATTTTGTACCACAGGATTTTCTATTTTTTGGCTGTATTTTTTCCCCAAAAAAACTTCCTTTGGCAGAGAAAGCTTCCTCCAGAAGAATGTGGAGTGCTTCACTCCAGTTCATTGGTTCCGCTCCACATACCGTGAAATATACTCCCAAAGCACAACACTTCAATAGAGGGTGGGAACCTGGAGCTATAGGAGTGGCCAGCACAACACAGCAAAACCCCACCTCCACTTTCAGCTCGATTCCAAGAGTCGTGTCCAGTGAATGGGTGAGGATGACTCCGATACTGCCACCTTACAGCTATCCTGCAGCTGGGACAAGAAGGCATTACAATTGGCCTCAGTGCTCCTGGGTTAGAAAGGGGAGAAGACTCTTCGAGTTCCCACTCCCAATCAGCTCACAGTGACCTGTGCTAGAAAGTCTGTCCCTGCCTCAGCCCATCTGCTGCTGAAACCCTCATCTGTGCCTTTGTTACCTCCAGACTCAACTATTCCAATGCTCTCCTGGCCGGCCTCCCACCTTCCACCCTCCATAAACTTGAACTCATCCAAACCTCTGCTGCCTGTATGCTAACTCACACCAAGTCCTGTTCACCCATCACCCCCATGTCCAATGACCTACATTGGTTCCCGGTCCCGGAACGTCTCGATTTTAAAATTCTCATCCTCATGTTCAAATCCCTCCATGGCCTCGCCCCTCCCTAGCTCTGTAACCTCCTCCAGCCCTACGCTCCCAGATCTCTGCGCTCCTCCAATTTTAAATTCCACAAGCTTTCGGAGTTCACCTGAGGAAGGAGGAAGCCTCCGAAAGCTTGTGGAATTTAAAATAAAATTGTTGGACTATAACTTGGTGTTGTGAAATTGTTTACAATTGTCAACCCCAGTCCATCACCGGCATCTCCACATCACGGTTAACTACAGTAAGGAAGCTGCAGTTGTAATTTTTAACTCCGAGCATTTCACCTTTGAGTTCCCAGAGTGTGGCGAGGACTCAGATTGCTGGGTTTACACCATCAGCAGTGGTGATTTCTCACTGCCCCAGGCCCTTTGCGCTGGTCTGACACAGATCTGTACAATGGTTGTTGAGGGGCAGCGTGGCGAGGAGAGAGTCCAGTTACCTCCCCTACCTGTAGCTGACTAAAAGTGCATGAGATCCTTTGGGTGCAGGTGAGCTGTCACCATGGATAACACCAATTCAACCAATCTAGAAACCCCACAAGGCTGACAAATTACTTCCAAAAAAACAATTCAAGTAACAACCAAAAACTGCCCTGAACATAGGTCAATATTCATCCCTCAGCCAACATCACTAAACAAAAACAGATTATCTGCTCATTTATCTCTTTGCTGTTAGTGGGATCTTGCTGTGTGTAAATTGGCTGCAGAGTTTCTCTCCTGTACAACAGTGACTACACTTCAAATCCTCTTCATTAGCTGTGAAGTGCTTTGGGATGTCCTGAGGTTGTGAAAGACATTATATAAATGTAAGTTCTGTCTATGACAAGGATCCAGAGACTGAGGAAGTTAAACCCTGTTTTTTTTACATGACATTTCAGGATTCTCACCAGGATTCTGGGAACACAATTCACAGTCGGGGCCCTTTTTTCTGTGAAAAATTAAACCTAAAAGGACTTGCTGAAATAAGATGTAAAAACAAGTGCTGAGAGTGCAGTGGGACAGGAGATGGTTGTAAGTTAAGCTCCAGTATATTGAACACTGATACTACTGGGAGGAGGTGGTGAATGTAGATATTTATGAAGTGGGATGTGAGTACTGGTTCATTGACATGGGGACATGCCGCCTGCCAAAGGAAGCTTGGATTTATTCACATGCACAAGATACAGATACCACCTGTTACTTTCCACTAATTGACGATAGATTCACACTTGGTAAACTTGGAAGGGATTCCCTTACAATCATTACAATACATTAAAGGGGAAGAGAGAGTTTTCCTTATAGTCAAATCATCCTCAGCAGAGTCTTGTGACTGATAGTCCCTCAGGCCCTGTAGTTTTGCACAGAGTTCACAGTGGGGATACTGGAATCCTTCCTGTCCCGGGCAAGGTGAGGCAAGCTGACACTGTGCTTCCAGCAACTCAGAAAATCAAGGGCTTATGAAAGTAGTCTCATGGGATTTCTCAGTCTGTCTTATTTCAGTATAAAACCCGGGGGGGGGGTACGGGTACTTTGAATAAAAATCCCCACCCCCTCGACTCCCCTTCCCCTTTAAATAGGCAGTTCCACTGGTATCAGCCATGGCAACCACTGGCTGACAAGGAGTAATGACTGAACTCCACATTGGCAAAAGAAACAGGAGGGAGATGAGGAGAATTTTTATTTTACGCAGCGAGTTGTGATGATCTGGAATTCACTGCCTGAAAGGGCGGTGGAAGCAGATTCAATAGTAACTTTCAAAAGGGAATTAGATAAATACTTGAAAAGGAAAAGTTTGCAGGACTATGGGGAAAAGAGCAGGGGAGTGGGACAAATTGGATAGTTCTATCAAAGAGCCAGCACGAGTACGATAGGCCAAATGGCCTCCTCCTGCACTCCATGATTCCATAAAATAAAAGCACCAGATAGGAAAATGATTGCAAGGAAGTAATCTCACATCAGGGTTGGGAACAGTTAGAAACTGCTCAAACATTGCCCCCATGCTCCATGACATCATCTCAATCCTGGCAGGAATTTCTGCTCAGGAATCCTCCCAGGCAAGTAATCTGAAAAGCACTCTCAGAAACTCTCTCTATCTGCAGCTTAATGCTTTAATTGTTCACCCGTCAGCTCACACAACAGATCCAGTACATTTTTTAGATCCTTCCACCGTGTTTTGCCATCTGTCCCTCTGCTCCTTGTGTCACTGCTACTGGACAGCCTCACAAACCCATGTGTGATTCCCTCCTTCAGGTGCAGGTCCAGGAGTGTGTGGGATTCCCTCCTTCAGGTGCAGGTCCAGGAGTGTGTGGGATTCCCTCCTTCAGGTGCAGGTCCAGGAGTGTGTGGGATTCCCTCCTTCAGGTGCAGGTCCAGGAGTGTGTGTGTGTGTGTCAGCAGCTTCTCCCGACTGCAGTTTATTGCAGCTCAGGCCCTCTCCCAACACACCCTCCACATGGGAATGAGTCACACAGCCTCACAACTCTCTGTGTGAAGAGGTTTCTCCTTCTCTCTGTTCTAAATCTCTCCTATTTAATCTTGTATCTCTGGCCCCTCGTTCGAGACTCTCAACTACTAGGAACAGTCTGCTTCTATCTACTCTGTCCCAATCTTTCACAATTCTGAACAATTCTATCATATTGCCCTGTTATCTCGTACCAAATCATAGCTGAAAGAACTAACAACTGAATCCTTTCAAATGTGGACGGAGCCTCTGTACACAGGTTCACAAGGTTCCAGAAAATTGTCACCACTTTACAGAGAGCAATGTGAGAATGAGAGGAGAGATTGCAGAGCTGGAGTGTTCTGTCCTGACTCGACAGAAAGATGCTGTACTCCTCCCACAGAGAGTCTCTGCCCGCCTGGTTCCTGGCACAGGCTGGCAAGGGATTGCGAGCAGTGAGGGACTGGCCCAGTCAGGCTGTGGATCAGATTGCCAAGTCAGAGGGTGTTTATTTAATGTCAGGGGAGGCTCAGTGTAAGAAGGAGGGCGTCCCTGGCTCCATCCACACACAGGCCTCTCCTGCCTGGAAACACTGGGGCTGGAGCTGGTTATGTAACGATCTCTGGTGTCTCCTACTGGCCAGCTGACTTTACATTAAGGAACTGAATGGCACCGCCCGCGGTCGCGCGGCCCGGTCACAGCCCGCGGTCGCGCGGCCCGGTCACCGCCCGCGGTCGCGTGATCCCAAGTGCAACTAAACCCCACTAATCCAACGAGGTCTGCGAAATATCAGACATCTCCCTCCAATTGATACGCATTGCTATATAATCACAGCTTTAAAGATGGAACAGGATAACAATTACACTTGTGCGCAGTTTATAACTGGATAAAGGAAGTGATATTCATATATTAAAAATTTTACATTCACTTCCTGTCAACTTTTTCCAATATCAACTCCTATGTCACAATTTATAATGGGAAATGGCCAGGTAAATTTGTCACACCGTAATTACACCCTCCGGCCGCCGGTAACACCGTAATTACACCCTCCCGCCGCCGGTAACACTGCAATTACACCCTCCGGCCGCCGGTAACACCGTAATTACACCCTCACGCCGCCGGCAACAGTGTAATTACACCCTCCCGCCACCGGTAACACTGTAATTACACCCTCCCGCCACCGGTAACACTGTAATTACACCCTCCCGCCACCGGTAACACTGTAATTACACCCTCCCGCCACCGGTAACAGTGTAATTACACCCTCCCGCCACCGGTAACACTGTAATTACACCCTCCCGCCACCGGTAACACTGTAATTACACCCTCCCGCCACCGGGAACACTGTAATTACACCCTCGCGCCACCGGTAACACTGTAATTACACCCTCCCGCCACCGGCAACAGTGTAATTACACCCTCCCGCCACCGGTAACAGTGTAATTACACCCTCCCGCCACCGGTAACAGTGTAATTACACCCTCCCGCCACCGGTAACAGTGTAATTACACCCTCCCGCCACCGGTAACAGTGAAATTACACCCTCCCGCCACCGGCAACAGTGTAATTACACCCTCCCGCCACCGGCAACAGTGTAATTACATCCTCCCGCCACTGGGAACAGTGTAATTACACCCTCCCGCCACCGGTAACAGTGTAATTACACCCTCCCGCCACTGGGAACAGTGTAATTACACCCTCCCGCCACCGGTAACAGTGTAATTACACCCTCCCGCCACCGGTAACACTAATTACACCCTCCCGCCACCGGTAACAGTGTAATTACACCCTCCCACCACCGGTAACACTAATTACAACCTCCCGCCACCGGTAACAGTGTAATTACACCCTCCCGCCACCGGTAACAGTGTAATTACACCCTCCCGCCACCGGTAACAGTGTAATTACACCCTCCCACCACCGGTAACACTAATTACACCCTCCCGCCACCGGTAACACTGTAATTACACCCTCCCGCCACCGGTAACAGTGTAATTACACCCTCCCGCCACCGGCAACAGTGTAATTACACCCTCCCGCCACCGTTAACACTGTAATTACACCCTCCCGCCACCGGCAACAGTGTAATTACACCCTCCCGCCACCGGTAAAACACTGTAATTACACCCTCCCGCCACCGGTAACAGTGTAATTACACCCTCCCGCCACCGGTAACACTGTAATTACACCCTCCCGCCACCGGCAACAGTGTAATTACACCCTCCCGCCACCGGTAACACTGTAATTACACCCTCCCGCCACCGGTAACAGTGTAATTACACCCTCCCGACACCGGTAACACTGTAATTACACCCTCCCGCCACCGGTAACACTGTAATTACACCCTCCCGCCACCGGCAACAGTGTAATTACACCCTCCCGCCACCGGTAACAGTGTAATTACACCCTCCCGCCACCGGTAACACTGTAATTACACCCTCCCGCCACCGGTAACACTGTAATTACACCCTCCCGCCACCGGTAATACTGTAATTACACCCTCCCGCCACCGGGAACAGTGTAATTCCACCCTCCCGCCACCGGCAACAGTGTAATTACACCCTCCCGCCACCGGAAACAGTGAAATTACACCCTCCCGCCATCGGTAACAGTGTAATTACACCCTCCCGCCACCGGCAACACTGTAATTACACCCTCCCGCCACCGGTAACACTAATTACACCCTCCCGCCACCGGTAACAGTGTAATTACACCCTCCCGCCACCGGTAACACTGTAATTACACCCTCCCGCCACCGGTAACACTGTAATTACACCCTCCCGCCACCGGCAACAGTGTAATTACACCCTCCCGCCACTGGCAACAGTGGAATTACACCCTCCCGCCACAGATAACACTGTAATTACACCCTCCCGCCACCGGCAATAGTGTAATTACACCCTCCCGCCACCGGTAACAGTGTAATTACACCCTCCCGCCACCGGCAACAGTGTAATTACACCCTCCCGCCACAGGTAACACTGTAATTACACCCTCCCGCCACCGGCAACAGTGTAATTACACCCTCCAGCCACCGGTAACACTGTAATTACACCCTCCCGCCACCGGTAACACTGTAATTCCACCCTCCCGCCACCGGCAACAGTGTAATTACACCCTCCCGCCACCGGCAACAGTGAAATTACACCCTCCCGCCACCGGCAACAGTGTAATTCCACCCTCCCGCCACCGGCAACAGTGTAATTACACCCTCCCGCCACCGGCAACAGTGTAATTACACCCTCCCGCCACCGGCAACACTGTAATTACACCCTCCCGCCACCGGCAACAGTGTAATTACACCCTCCCGCCACCGGTAACACTAATTACACCCTCCCGCCACCGGTAACAGTGTAATTACACCCTCCCGCCACCGGTAACACTAATTACACCCTCCCGCCACCGGTAACAGTGTAATTACACCCTCCCGCCACCGGCAACAGTGTAATTACACCCTCCCGCCACCGTTAACACTGTAATTACACCCTCCCGCCACCGGCAACAGTGTAATTACACCCTCCCGCCACCGGTAAAACACTGTAATTACACCCTCCCGCCACCGGTAACAGTGTAATTACACCCTCCCGCCACCGGTAACACTGTAATTACACCCTCCCGCCACCGGCAACAGTGTAATTACACCCTCCCGCCACCGGTAACACTGTAATTACACCCTCCCGCCACCGGTAACAGTGTAATTACACCCTCCCGCCACCGGTAACACTGTAATTACACCCTCCCGCCACCGGCAACAGTGTAATTACACCCTCCCGCCACCGGTAACACTGTAATTACACCCTCCCGCCACCGGCAACAGTGTAATTACACCCTCCCGCCACCGGTAACACTGTAATTACACCCTCCCGCCACCGGTAACACTGTAATTACACCCTCCCGCCACCGGTAACACTGTAATTACACCCTCCCGCCACCGGTAACACTGTAATTACACCCTCCCGCCACCGGCAACAGTGTAATTACACCCTCCCGCCACCGGTAACACTGTAATTACACCCTCCCGCCACCGGTAACACTGTAATTACACCCTCCCGCCACCGGCAACAGTGTAATTACACCCTCCCGCCACCGGCAACAGTGTAATTACACCCTCCCGCCACCGGCAACAGTGTAATTACACCCTCCCGCAACCAGCAACAGTGTAATTACACCCTCCCGCCACCGGCAACAGTGTAATTACACCCTCCCGCCACCGGTAACACTGTAATTACACCCTCCCGCCACCGGCAACACTGTAATTACACCCTCCCGCCACCGGTAACAGTGTTATTACACCCTCCCGCCACCGGTAACAGTGCAATTACACCCTCCCGCCACCGGTAACACTGTAATTACACCCTCCCGCCACCGGTAACACTGTAATTACACCCTCCCGCCACCGGTAACACTGTAATTACACCCTCCCGCCACCGGCAACAGTGTAATTACACCCTCCCGCCACCGGTAACACTGTAATTACACCCTCCCGCCACCGGTAACAGTGTAATCACACCCTCCCGCCACCGGTAACACTGTAATTACACCCTCCCGCCACCGGTAACAGTGTAATTACACCCTCCCGCCAACGGTAACAGTGTAATTCCACCCTCCCGCCACCGGCAACAGTGTAATTACACCTTCCTGCCACCGGTAACAATATAATTACACCCTCCCGCCATCGGCAACAGTGTAATTACACCCGCCCGCCACCGGTAACACTGTAATTACACCCTCCCGCCACCGGGAACACTGTAATTACACCCTCCCGCCACAGTTAACACTGTAATTACACCCTCCCGCCACCGGCAACAGTGTAATTACACCCTCCCGCCACCGGCAACAGTGTAATTACACCCTCCCGCCACCGGCAACAGTGTAATTACACCCTACCGCCACCGGCAACAGTGTAATTACACCCTCCCGCCACCGGCAACAGTGTAATTACACCCTCCCGCCACCGGCAACAGTGTAATTACACCCTCCCGCCACCGTTAACACTGTAATTACACCCTCCCGCCACCGGCAACAGTGTAATTACACCCTCGCGCCACCGGCAACAGTGGAATTACACCCTCTCGCCACCGGTAACAGTGTAATTACACCCTCCCGCCACCGGTAACACTGTAATTACACCCTCCCGCCACCGGCAACAGTGTAATTACACCCTCCCGCCACCGGTAACAGTGTAATTCCACCCTCCCGCCACCGGCAACAGTGTAATTACACCTTCCCGCCGCCGGCAACAATGTAACTGCACCCTCCCGCCACCGGCAACAGTGTAATTCCACCCTCCCGACACCGGCAACAGTGTAATTCCACCCTCCCGACACCGGCAACAGTGTAATTCCACCCTCCCGACACCGGAAACAGTGTAATTACACCCTCCCGCCACCGGCAACAGTGTAATTACACCCTCCCGCCACCGGCAACACTGTAATTACACACTCCCGCCACCGGCAAAACTGTAATTACACACTCCCGCCACCGGCAAAACTGTAATTACACCCTCCCGCCACCGGCAACACTGTAATTACACCCTCCCGCCACCGGTAACACTGTAATTACACCCTCCCGCCACCGGCAACAGTGTAATTACACCCTCCCGCCACCGGCAACAGTGCAATTACACCCTCCCGCCACCGGTAACAGTGTAATTACACCCTCCCGCCACCGGTAACACTAATTACACCCTCCCGCCACCGGTAACAGTGCAATTACACCCTCCCGCCACCGGTAACACTGTAATTACACCCTCCCGCCACCGGCAACAGTGTAATCACACCCTCCCGCCACCGGCAACAGTGTAATTACACCCTCCCGCCACCGGTAACAGTGTAATTACACCATCCCACCACCGGCAACAGTGTAATTACACCCTCCCGCCACCGGCAAAAGTGTAATTACACCCTCCCGCCACCGGTAATAGTGTAATTACACCCTCCCGCCAACGGAAACACTAATTACACCCTCCCGCCACCGGCAACAGTGTAATTACACCCTCCCGCCACCGGTAACACTGTAATTACACACTCCCGCCACCGGCAACAGTGCAATTCCACCCTCTCGCCACCGGTAACAGTGTAATTACACCCTCCCGCCACCGGTAACACTGTAATTACACCCTCCCGCCACCGGCAACAGTGTAATTACACCCTCGCGCCACCGGTAACAGTGCAATTACACCCTCCCGCCACCGGCAACAATGGAATTACACCCTCCCGCCACCGGCAACAATGGAATTACACCCTCGCGCCACCGGTAACAGTGCAATTACACCCTCCCGCCACCGGCAACAGTGTAATTACACCCTCGCGCCACCGGTAACACTGTAATTACACCCTCCCGCCACCGGCAACAGTGTAATTACACCCTCGCGCCACCGGTAACAGTGCAATTACACCCTCCCGCCACCGGCAACAATGGAATTACACCCTCCCGCCACCGGCAACAATGGAATTACACCCTCGCGCCACCGGCAACAGTGTAATTACACCCTCCCGCCACCGGTAACACTGTAATTACACCCTCCCGCCACGGGTAACACTGTAATTACACCCTCCCGCTACCGGCAACAGTGTAATTACACCCTCCCACCACCGGGAACACTAATTACACCCTCCCGCCACCGGTAACAGTGCAATTACACCCTCCCGCCACCGGTAACACTGTAATTACACCCTCCCGCCACCGGCAACAGTGAAATTACACCCTCCCGCCACTGGCAACAGTGAAATTACACCCTCCCGCCACCGGTAACACTGTAATTGCACCCTCCCGCCACCGGCAACAGTGTAATTACACCCTCCCGCCACCGGTAACACTAATTACACCCTCCCGCCACCGGTAACACTAATTACACCCTCCCGCCACCGGTAACAGTGTAATTACACCCTCCCGCCACCGGTAACAGTGTAATTACACCCTCCCGCCACCGGTAACACTGTAATTACACCCTACCGCCACCGGTAACACTGTAATTACACCCTCCCGCCACCGGTAACACTGTAATTACACCCTCCCGCCACCGGTAACACTGTAATTACACCCTCCCGCCACCGGTAACACTGTAATTACACCCTCCCGCCACCGGTAACACTGTAATTACACCCTCCCGCCACCGGCAACAGTGTAATTACACCCTCCCGCCACCGGCAACAGTGTAATTACACCATCCCGCCACCGGCAACAGTGTAATTACACCCTCCCGCCACCGGTAACACTGTAATTACACCCTCCCGCCACCGGCAACAGTGTAATTACACCCTCCCGCCACCGGTAACAGTGTAATTCCACCCTCCCGCCACCGGTAACAGTGTAATTACAGCCTCCCGCCACAGGTAACAGTGTAATTACACCCTCCCGCCACCGGTAACAGTGTAATTCCACCCTCCCGCCACCTGCAACAGTGTAATTACACCCTCCCGCCACCGGTAACAATATAATTACACCCTCCCGCCACCGGCAACAGTGTAAATACACCCTCCCGCCACCGGCAACAGTGTAATTACACACTCCCGCCACCGGCAAAACTGTAATTACACCCTCCCGCCACCGGCAACACTGTAATTACACCCTCCCGCCACCGGTAACACTGTAATTACACCCTCCCGCCACCGGCAACAGTGTAATTACACCCTCCCGCCACCGGCAACAGTGTAATTACACCCTCCCGCCACCGGTAACAGTGTAATTACACCCTCCCGCCACCGGTAACACTAATTACACCCTCCCGCCACCGGGAACACTAATTACACCCTCCCGCCACCGGTAACAGTGCAATTGCACCCTCCCGCCACCGGTAACACTGTAATTACACCCTCCCGCCACCGGTAACAGTGTAATTACACCCTCCCGCCACCGGTAACAGTGTCATTACACCCTCCCGCCACCGGCAACAGTGTAATTACACCCTCCCGCCACCGGCAACAGTGTAATTACACCCTCCCGCCACCGGTAATAGTGTAATTACACCCTCCCGCCACCGGTAACACTGTAATTACACCCTCCCGCCACCGGCAACAGTGTAATTACACCCTCCCGCCACCGGTAACACTGTAATTACACCCTCCTGCCACCGGTAACAGTGTAATTACACCCTCCCGCCACCGGCAACAGTGTAATTACACCCTCCCGCCACCGGTAACGGTGTAATTCCACCCTCCCGCCACCGGCAACAGTGTAATTACACCCTCCCGCCGTCGGCAACAATGTAACTGCACCCTCCCGCCACCGGCAACAGTGTAATTCCACCCTCCCGACACCGGCAACAGTGTAATTACACCCTCCCGCCACCGGTAACAATATAATTACACCCTCCCGCCACCGGCAACAGTGTAATTACACCCTCCCGCCACCGGCAACACTGTAATTACACACTCCCGCCACCGGCAAAACTGTAATTACACCCTCCCGCCACCGGCAACAGTGTAATTACACCCTCCCGCCACCGGTAACAATATAATTACACCCTCCCGCCACCGGCAACAGTGTAATTACACCCTCCCGCCACCGGCAACACTGTAATTACACCCTCCCGCCACCGGCAACAGTGTAATTACACCCTCCCGCCACCGGTAACAATATAATTACACCCTCCCGCCACCGGCAACAGTGTAATTGCACCATCCCACCACCGGCAACAGTGTAATTACACCCTCCCGCCACCGGCAACAGTGTAATTCCACCCTCCCGCCACCGGCAACAGTGTAATTACACCCTCCCGCCACCGGTAACACTGTAATTACACACTCCCGCCACCGGAAACACTAATTACACCCTCCCGCCACCGGGAACAGTGTAATTACACACTGGCGCCACCGGTAACAGTGCAATTACACCCTCCCGCCACCGGCAACAATGGAATTACACCCTCCCGCCACCGGCAACAATGGAATTACACCCTCGCGCCACCGGTAACAGTGCAATTACACCCTCCCGCCACCGGCAACAGTGTAATTACACCCTCCCGCCACCGGTAACACTGTAATTACACCCTCCCGCCACGGGTAACACTGTAATTACACCCTCCCGCTACCGGCAACAGTGTAATTACACCCTCCCACCACCGGTAACACTAATTACACCCTCCCGCCACCGGTAACACTGTAATTACACCCTCCCGCCACCGGTAACACTGTAATTACACCCTCCCGCCACCGGCAACGGTGAAATTACACCCTCCCGCCACTGGCAACAGTGAAATTACACCCTCCCGCCACTGGCAACAGTGTAATTACACCCTCCCGCCACCGGCAACACTGTAATTACACCCTCCCGCCACCGGTAACACTGTAATTACACCCTCCCGCCACCGGTAACACTGTAATTACACCCTCCCGCCACCGGCAACAGTGTAATTACACCCTCCCGCCACCGGCAACAGTGTAATTACACCATCCCGCCACCGGCAACAGTGTAATTACACCCTCCCGCCACCGGTAACACTGTAATTACACCATCCCGCCACCGGTAACACTGTAATTACACCCTCCCGCCACCGGTAACACTGTAATTACACCCTCCCGCCACCGGCAACAGTGTAATTACACCCTCCCGACACCGGTAACAGTGTAATTACACCCTCCCGCCACCGGCAACAGTGTAATTACACCCTCCCGCCACCGGCAACAGTGTAATTACACACTCCCGCCACCGGTAACAGTGTAATTACACCCTCCCGCCACCGGTAACAGTGTAATTACACCCTCCCGCCACCGGTAACAGTGTAATTACACCCTCCCGCCACCGGCAACACTGTAATTACACCCTCCCGCCACCGGTAACAGTGAAATTCCACCCTCCCGCCACCGGCAACAGTGTAATTACACCCTCCCGCCACCGGCAACAGTGTAATTACACCCTCCCGCCACCGGCAACAGTGTAATTACACCCTCCCGCCACCGGCAACAGTGTAATTACACCCTCCCGCCACCGGCAACAGCGTAATTACACCCTCCCGCCACCGGTAACACTGTAATTACACCCTCCCGCCACCGGCAACAGTGTAATTACACCCTCCCGCCACCGGTAACAGTGTAATTACACCCTCCCGCCACCGGTAACAGTGTCATTACACCCTCCCGCCACCGGCAACAGTGTAATTACACCCTCCCGCCACCGGCAACAGTGTAATTACACCCTCCCGCCACCGGAAACACTAATTACACCCTCCCGCCACCGGCAACAGTGTAATTACACCCTCCCGCCACCGGTAACACTGTAATTACACCCTCCCGCCACCGGTAACACTGTAATTACACCCTCCCGCCACCGGTAACACTGTAATTACACCCTCCCGCCACCGGTAACACTGTAATTACACCCTCCCGCCACCGGCAACAGTGTAATTACACCCTCCCGCCACCGGCAACAGTGTAATTACACCATCCCGCCACCGGCAACAGTGTAATTACACCCTCCCGCCACCGGTAACACTGTAATTACACCATCCCGCCACCGGTAACACTGTAATTACACCCTCCCGCCACCGGTAACACTGTAATTACACCCTCCCGCCACCGGCAACAGTGTAATTACACCCTCCCGACACCGGTAACAGTGTAATTACACCCTCCCGCCACCGGCAACAGTGTAATTACACCCTCCCGCCACCGGCAACAGTGTAATTACACCCTCCCGCCACCGGTAACAGTGTAATTACACCCTCCCGCCACCGGTAACAGTGTAATTACACCCTCCCGCCACCGGTAACAGTGTAATTACACCCTCCCGCCACCGGCAACACTGTAATTACACCCTCCCGCCACCGGTAACAGTGAAATTCCACCCTCCCGCCACCGGCAACAGTGTAATTACACCCTCCCGCCACCGGCAACAGTGTAATTACACCCTCCCGCCACCGGCAACAGTGTAATTACACCCTCCCGCCACCGGCAACAGTGTAATTACACCCTCCCGCCACCGGCAACAGCGTAATTACACCCTCCCGCCACCGGTAACACTGTAATTACACCCTCCCGCCACCGGCAACAGTGTAATTACACCCTCCCGCCACCGGTAACAGTGTAATTACACCCTCCCGCCACCGGCAACAATGGAATTACACCCTCGCGCCACCGGTAACAGTGCAATTACACCCTCCCGCCACCGGCAACAGTGTAATTACACCCTCCCGCCACCGGTAACACTGTAATTACACCCTCCCGCCACGGGTAACACTGTAATTACACCCTCCCGCTACCGGCAACAGTGTAATTACACCCTCCCACCACCGGTAACACTAATTACACCCTCCCGCCACCGGTAACACTGTAATTACACCCTCCCGCCACCGGTAACACTGTAATTACACCCTCCCGCCACCGGCAACGGTGAAATTACACCCTCCCGCCACTGGCAACAGTGAAATTACACCCTCCCGCCACTGGCAACAGTGTAATTACACCCTCCCGCCACCGGCAACAGTGCAATTACACCCTCCCGCCACCGGTAACACTAATTACACCCTCCCGCCACCGGTAACAGTGTAATTACACCCTCCCGCCACCGGTAACAGTGTAATTACACCCTCCCGCCACCGGTAACACTGTAATTACACCCTCCCGCCACCGGTAACACTGTAATTACACCCTCCCGCCACCGGTAACACTGTAATTACACCCTCCCGCCACCGGTAACACTGTAATTACACCCTCCCGCCACCGGTAACACTGTAATTACACCCTCCCGCCACCGGCAACAGTGTAATTACACCCTCCCGCCACCGGCAACAGTGTAATTACACCATCCCGCCACCGGCAACAGTGTAATTACACCCTCCCGCCACCGGTAACACTGTAATTACACCATCCCGCCACCGGTAACACTGTAATTACACCCTCCCGCCACCGGTAACACTGTAATTACACCCTCCCGCCACCGGCAACAGTGTAATTACACCCTCCCGACACCGGTAACAGTGTAATTACACCCTCCCGCCACCGGCAACAGTGTAATTACACCCTCCCGCCACCGGCAACAGTGTAATTACACCCTCCCGCCACCGGTAACAGTGTAATTACACCCTCCCGCCACCGGTAACAGTGTAATTACACCCTCCCGCCACCGGTAACAGTGTAATTACACCCTCCCGCCACCGGCAACACTGTAATTACACCCTCCCGCCACCGGTAACAGTGAAATTCCACCCTCCCGCCACCGGCAACAGTGTAATTACACCCTCCCGCCACCGGCAACAGTGTAATTACACCCTCCCGCCACCGGCAACAGTGTAATTACACCCTCCCGCCACCGGCAACAGTGTAATTACACCCTCCCGCCACCGGCAACAGCGTAATTACACCCTCCCGCCACCGGTAACACTGTAATTACACCCTCCCGCCACCGGCAACAGTGTAATTACACCCTCCCGCCACCGGTAACAGTGTAATTACACCCTCCCGCCACCGGTAACAGTGTCATTACACCCTCCCGCCACCGGCAACAGTGTAATTACACCCTCCCGCCACCGGCAACAGTGTAATTACACCCTCCCGCCACCGGAAACACTAATTACACCCTCCCGCCACCGGCAACAGTGTAATTACACCCTCCCGCCACCGGTAACACTGTAATTACACCCTCCCGCCACCGGTAACACTGTAATTACACCCTCCCGCCACCGGTAACACTGTAATTACACCCTCCCGCCACCGGTAACACTGTAATTACACCCTCCCGCCACCGGCAACAGTGTAATTACACCCTCCCGCCACCGGCAACAGTGTAATTACACCATCCCGCCACCGGCAACAGTGTAATTACACCCTCCCGCCACCGGTAACACTGTAATTACACCATCCCGCCACCGGTAACACTGTAATTACACCCTCCCGCCACCGGTAACACTGTAATTACACCCTCCCGCCACCGGCAACAGTGTAATTACACCCTCCCGACACCGGTAACAGTGTAATTACACCCTCCCGCCACCGGCAACAGTGTAATTACACCCTCCCGCCACCGGCAACAGTGTAATTACACCCTCCCGCCACCGGTAACAGTGTAATTACACCCTCCCGCCACCGGTAACAGTGTAATTACACCCTCCCGCCACCGGCAACACTGTAATTACACCCTCCCGCCACCGGTAACAGTGAAATTCCAGCCTCCCGCCACCGGCAACAGTGTAATTACACCCTCCCGCCACCGGCAACAGTGTAATTACACCCTCCCGCCACCGGCAACAGTGTAATTACACCCTCCCGCCACCGGCAACAGTGTAATTACACCCTCCCGCCACCGGCAACAGCGTAATTACACCCTCCCGCCACCGGTAACACTGTAATTACACCCTCCCGCCACCGGCAACAGTGTAATTACACCCTCCCGCCACCGGTAACAGTGTAATTACACCCTCCCGCCACCGGTAACAGTGTCATTACACCCTCCCGCCACCGGCAACAGTGTAATTACACCCTCCCGCCACCGGCAACAGTGTAATTACACCCTCCCGCCACCGGAAACACTAATTACACCCTCCCGCCACCGGCAACAGTGTAATTACACCCTCCCGCCACCGGTAACACTGTAACTACACACTCCCGCCACCGGCAACAGTGTAATTACACCCTCGCGCCACCGGTAACAGTGCAATTACACCCTCCCGCCACCGGCAACAATGGAATTACACCCTCCCGCCACCGGCAACAATGGAATTACACCCTCGCGCCACCGGTAACAGTGCAATTACACCCTCCCGCCACCGGCAACAGTGTAATTACACCCTCCCGCCACCGGTAACACTGTAATTACACCCTCCCGCCACGGGTAACACTGTAATTACACCCTCCCGCTACCGGCAACAGTGTAATTACACCCTGCCACCACCGGTAACACTAATTACACCCTCCCGCCACCGGTAACAGTGAAATTACACCCTCCCGCCACTGGCAACAGTGAAATTACACCCTCCCGCCACCGGTAACACTGTAATTGCACCCTCCCGCCACCGGTAACACTGTAATTACACCCTCCCGCCACCGGTAACACTGTAATTGCACCCTCCCGCCACCGGCAACAGTGAAATTACACCCTCCCGCCACTGGCAACAGTGAAATTACACCCTCCCGCCACCGGTAACACTGTAATTACACCCTCCCGCCACCGGTAACACTGTAATTACACCCTCCCGCCACCGGCAACAGTGAAATTACACCCTCCCGCCACTGGCAACAGTGAAATTACACCCTCCCGCCACCGGTAACACTGTAATTGCACCCTCCCGCCACCGGCAACAGTGTAATGACACCCTCCCGCCACAGGTAACACTAATTACACCCTCCCGCCACAGGTAACACTAATTACACCCTCCCGCCACCGGTAACAGTGTAATTACACCCTCCCGCCACCGGTAACAGTGTAATTACACCCTCCCGCCACCGGTAACAGTGTAATTACACCCTCCCGCCACCGGTAACACTGTAATTACACCCTCCCGCCACCGGTAACACTGTAATTACACCCTCCCGCCACCGGTAACACTGTAATTACACCCTCCCGCCACCGGTAACACTGTAATTACACCCTCCCGCCACCGGCAACAGTGTAATTACACCCTCCCGCCACCGGCAACAGTGTAATTACACCATCCCGCCACCGGCAACAGTGTAATTACACCCTCCCGCCACCGGTAACAGTGTCATTACACCCTCCCGCCACCGGCAACAGTGTAATTACACCCTCCCGCCACCGGCAACAGTGTAATTACACCCTCCCGCCACCGGCAACAGTGTAATTACACCCTCCCGCCACCGGTAACACTAATTACACCCTCCCGCCACCGGTAACACTGTAATTACACCCTCCCGCCACCGGTAACACTGTAATTACACCCTCCCCCCACCGGTAACAGTGTAGTTACACCCTCCCGCCACCGGTAACACTGTAATTACACCCTCCCGCCACCGGCAACAGTGTAATTACACCCTCCCGCCACCGGCAACAGTGTAATTACACCCTCCCGCCACCGGCAACAGTGTAATTACACCCTCCCGCCACCGGTAACACTGTAATTACACCCTCCCGCCACCGGTAACAGTGTAATTACACCCTCCCGCCACCGGCAACAGTGTAATTCCACCCTCCCGCCACCGGTAACAGTGTAATTACACCCTCCCGCCACCGGTAACAGTGTAATTACACCCTCCCGCCACCGGCAACAGTTTCATTACACCCTCCCGCCACCGGTAACACTGTAATTACACCCTCCCGCCACCGGTAACAGTGTAATTACACCCTCCCGCCACCGGCAACACTGTAATTACACCCTCCCGCCACCGGTAACAGTGTAATTCCACCCTCCCGCCACCGGCAACAGTGTAATTACACCCTCCCGCCACCGGCAACAGTGTAATTACACCCTCCCGCCACCGGCAACAGTGTAATTACACCCTCCCGCCACAGGCAACAGTGTAATTACACCCTCCCGCCACCGGTAACACTGTAATTACACCCTCCCGCCACCGGCAACAGCGTAATTACACCCTCCCGCCACCGGTAACACTGTAATTACACCCTCCCGCCACCGGCAACAGTGTAATTACACCCTCCCGCCACCGGTAACAGTGTAATTACACCCTCCCGCCACCGGTAACAGTGTCATTACACCCTCCCGCCACCGGCAACAGTGTAATTACACCCTCCCGCCACCGGCAACAGTGTAATTACACCCTCCCGCCACCGGCAACAGTGTAATTACACCCTCCCGCCACCGGTAACACTGTAATTACACCCTCCCGCCACCGGTAACACTGTAATTACACCCTCCCGCCACCGGCAACACTGTAATTACACCCTCCCGCCACCGGCAACAGTGTAATTACACCCTCCCGCCACCGGTAACAGTGTAATTACACCCTCCCGCCACCGGTAACACTGTAATTACATCCTCCCGCCACCGGTAACACTGTAATTACACCCTCCCGCCACCGGTAACACTGTAATTACACCCTCCCGCCACCGGCAACAGTGTAATTACACCCTCCCGCCACCGGTAACACTAATTACACCCTCCCGCCACCGGCAACAGTGTAATTACAGCCTCCCGCCACCGGTAACAGTGTAATTACACCCTCCCGCCACCGGTAACAGTGTAATTACACCCTCCCGCCACCGGCAACAGTGTAATTACACCCTCCCGCCACCGGTAACAGTGAAATTACACCCTCCCGCCACCGGTAACACTGTAATTACACCCTCCCGCCACCGGTAACACTGTAATTACACCCTCCCGCCACCGGTGACACTGTAATTACACCCTCCCGCCACCGGCGACAGTGTAATTACACCCTCCCGCCACCGGTAACACTGTAATTACACCCTCCCGCCACCGGCAACAGTGTAATTACACCCTCCCGCCACCGGTGACACTGTAATTACACCCTCCCGCCACCGGCGACAGTGTAATTACACCCTCCCGCCACCGGTAACACTGTAATTACACCCTCCCGCCACCGGTAACAGTGTAATTACACCCTCCCGCCACCGGTAACACTGTAATTACACCCTCCCGCCACCGGCAACTGTGTAATTACACCCTCCCGCCACCGGTAACACTGTAATTACACCCTCCCGCCACCGGTAACACTGTAATTACACCCTCCCGCCACCGGCAACAGTGTAATTACACCCTCCCGCCACCGGCAACAGTGTAATTACACCCTCCCGCCACCGGCAACAGTGTAATTACACCCTCCCGCCACCGGCAACAGTGTAATTACACCCTCCCGCCACCGGTAACACTGTAATTACACCCTCCCGCCACCGGTAACACTGTAATTACATCCTCCCGCCACCGGTAACACTGTAATTACACCCTCCCGCCACCGGTAACACTGTAATTACACCCTCCCGCCACCGGTAACACTGTAATTACACCCTCCCGCCACCGGTAACAGTGTAATTACACCCTCCCGCCACCGGTAACACTGTAATTACACCCTCCCGCCACCGGTAACAGTGTAATTACACCCTCCCGCCACCGGCAACAGTGTAATTACACCCTCCCGCCACCGGCAACAGTGTAATTACACCCTCCCGCCACCGGCAACACTGTAATTACACCCTCCCGCCACCGGTAACACTGTAATTACACACTCCCGCCACCGGTAACACTGTAATTACACACTCCCGCCACCGGCAACAGTGTAATTACACCCTCCCGCCACCGGTAACTGTGCAATTCCACCCTCCCGCCACCGGCAACACTGTAATTACACCCTCCCGCCACCGGCAACAGTGTAATTACACCCTCCCGCCACCGGTAACAGTGCAATTCCACCCTCCCGCCACCGGCAACAGTGTAATTACACCCTCCCGCCACCGGTAACAGTGTAATTACACCCTCCCGCCACCGGTAACACTGTAATTACACCCTCCCGCCACCGGCAACAGTGTAATTACACCCTCCCGCCACCGGCAACAGTGTAATTACACCCTCCCGCCACCGGCAACAGTGTAATTACACCCTCCCGCCACCGGTAACAGTGTAATTACACCCTCCCGCCACCGGTAACAGTGTAATTACACCCTCCCGCCACCGGTAACAGTGTAATTACACCCTCCCGCCACCGGTAACACTGTAATTACACCCTCCCGCCACCGGTAACACTGTAATTACATCCTCCCGCCACCGGTAACACTGTAATTACACCCTCCCGCCACCGGTAACACTGTAATTACACCCTCCCGCCACCGGTAACACTGTAATTACACCTTCCCGCCACCGGTAACACTGTAATTACACCCTCCCGCCACCGGTAACACTGTAATTACACCCTCCCGCCACCGGTAACAGTGTAATTACACCCTCCCGCCACCGGTAACAGTGTAATTACACCCTCCCGCCACCGGCAACAGTGTAATTACACCCTCCCGCCACCGGTAACACTGTAATTACACCCTCCCGCCACCGGTAACACTGTAATTACACCCTCCCGCCACCGGTAACACTGTAATTACACCCTCCCGCCACCGGTAACACTGTAATTACATCCTCCCGCCACCGGTAACACTGTAATTACACCCTCCCGCCACCGGTAACACTGTAATTACACCCTCCCGCCACCGGTAACAGTGTAATTACACCCTCCCGCCACCGGTAACAGTGTAATTACACCCTCCCGCCACCGGTAACAGTGTAATTACACCCTCCCGCCACCGTCAACAGTGTAATTACACCCTCCCGCCACCGGTAACACTGTAATTACACCCTCCCGCCACCGGCAACAGTGTAATTACACTCTCCCGCCACCGGCAACAGTGTAATTACACCCTCCCGCCACCGGTAACAGTGTAATTACACCCTCCCGCCACCGGTAACAGTGTAATTACACCCTCCCGCCACCGGTAACACTGTAATTACACCCTCCCGCCACCGGTAACACTGTAATTACATCCTCCCGCCACCGGTAACACTGTAATTACACCCTCCCGCCACCGGCAACAGTGTAATTACACCCTCCCGCCACCGGTAACACTAATTACACCCTCCCGCCACCGGTAACACTGTAATTACATCCTCCCGCCACCGGTAACACTGTAATTACACCCTCCCGCCACCGGTAACACTGTAATTACACCCTCCCGCCACCGGTAACACTGTAATTACATCCTCCCGCCACCGGTAACACTGTAATTACACCCTCCCGCCACCGGTAACACTGTAATTACATCCTCCCGCCACCGGTAACTGTGTAATTACACCCTCCCGCCACCGGTAACACTGTAATTACACCCTCCTGCCACCGGTAACACTGTAATTACACCCTCCCGCCACCGGTAACACTGTAATTACACCCTCCCGCCACCGGTAACAGTGAAATTACACCCTCCCGCCACCGGCAACAGTGTAATTACACCCTCCCGCCACCGGTAACAGTGTAATTCCACCCTCCCGCCACCGGTAACAGTGTAATTACACCCTCCCGCCACCGGTAACAGTGTAATTACACCCTCCCGCCACCGGTAACAGTGTAATTACACCCTCCCGCCACTGGGAACAGTGTAATTACACCCTCCCGCCACCGGTAACAGTGTAATTACACCCTCCCGCCACCGGCAACAGTGTAATTACACCCTCCCGCCACCGGTAACAGTGTAATTACACCCTCCCGCCACTGGGAACAGTGTAATTACACCCTCCCGCCACCGGTAACAGTGTAATTACACCCTCCCACCACTGGGAACAGTGTAATTACACCCTCCCGCCACCGGTAACAGTGTAATTACACCCTCCCGCCACCGGTAACAGTGTAATTACACCCTCCCGCCACTGGGAACAGTGTAATTACACCCTCCCGCCACCGGTAACAGTGTAATTACACCCTCCCGCCACCGGCAACAGTGTAATTACACCCTCCCGCCACCGGCAACAGTGTAATTACACCCTCCCGCCACCGGTAACAGTGAAATGTCACAGGAAATCGATTAGAATTTAAATAAAGGTCAGTGAATTGCAGTTTCACAGAAGAATGGGAAGAGTTGTGAATTTCATCCCCCAATTCACTGGTATAAATCCCAGAATAATACAAATGGAGTTTGACTTATTCAGTCTCTAAATCAAACACACTGATGTCACCCTCCACATGCCATAAACATCCTTGCACTGTGAGAGGGTCAGTACTGAGGGAGCGCTGCTCTGTCAGAGGGTCAGTCCTGAGGGAGTGCTGCACTGTCGGAGGGTCAGTTCTGAGGGAGTGCTGCACTGTCGGAGGGTCAGTACTGAGGGAGTGCTGCACTGTCAGAGGGTCAGTACTGAGGGAGTGCTGCACTGTCGGAGGGTCAGTACTGAGGGAGTGCTGCACTGTCGGAGGGTCAGTACTGAGGGAGTGCTGCACTGCCAGAGGGTCAGTACTGAGGGAGCGCTGCACTGTCAGAGGGTCAGTACTGAGGGAGCGCTGCACTGTCAGAGGGTTAGTACTGAGGGAGTGTTGCACTGTCGGAGGATCGGTACTGAGGGAGTGCTGCACTGTCGGAGGGTCAGTGCTGAGGGAGTGCTGCACCGTCGGAGGGTCAGTACTGAGGGAGCGCTGCACTGTCAGAGGGTTAGTACTGAGGGAGTGCTGCACTGTCGGAGGGTCAGTGCTGAGGGAGTGCTGCACCGTCGGAGGGACAGTACTGAGGGAGTGCTGCACTGTCAGATGTGCCATCTTTCAGATGAGATGTTAAACTGAGGCCCTGTCTGCTCTCTCAGGTAGATGTAAAAGGTCTCACGGCCACTGTTGGAAGAGGAGCAGGGGAATTCTGCCCAGCGCCCTGACTAACATTCCTCCTTCAACCAACATCACCAAAAACAGGTCATTTATCTCACTGGTGTTTGTGGGACCTTCACTTTGGATGTGAAAGGTGCTTTACAAACACAAGTTCTTTCTTTCTCCGAGATGTCTCCCCTGTGGCACAGCAGGATTTTTTTTATATCGCTCGGCTGGCATTCACAGAGTCTGCTGGGACTTGCTGTTTATAAGGTAACTGTAATTTTTTTTTAAGCGAAACCAGATTAAAACCTGAAGTTTTGAACTCTATGCGAGTGACGGATGGGTAAAAAAACAATACAATTATCTACTCACAAGGCCCAAATTGGAAAACTTGAGATAAAGTTGGCAAGTTTGTCCACCTTTGTACCACAGCTTGTACAATCATTACTCACAACTTAATCTAAAAGCAACATATTTCATAGAGACAATCCTTTCATGGGCTACTCTCTGACTTTCTCTTAACCTCTTTTGTTTTCCACGCCATTTGATAGCCAGGTGTGACAAGGTGGCCTGCCCCGTGACATGCATCAATGCTGATCCTTAACATATCGGCTGGAGGTCCAGAGACAGACTACTGAGTCACACCTTGCCATTATCTCCTTGTATGGATTTGTATTCTGTGTCCCCTCCCCGACCACTGATTCCATCCCCCTCCCTGGCCATTCTCTCAGGCTGAGCCAGTCGGTTCACGAAACCTGAGTCCTGCTCGATCCCAAGTTAAGCTTCAAACCCAATATCCCCTCTAATACAAAGACTACCCATCTCCACCTGTGTAACATCGCCCATCTCCAACCCTACCTCAGTCTCTCTGCTATTGAGAACCTCCTACATTCCCTCGATTACTCCAACACTCTTAATGCTGCCCCCCCAATCCTCTGCCATCCATAAACTCCAACTTTGAGAACTCTGTCACACGCATCTTGTCCTGCATTAAATCCCACTTGCCCACCCCCGTCCTTGCTGAGCTCTCCCCCCAATGCCTTAAATTTATGACACTGTCTTTAAATTCTTCCTTGACTCACCCTATCTCAACATGCTGCTCCATCCCATCAGCCTCCAAGGCACTCTTTTCCTTCGACTCCCACATCTTGTACATACATCCTCCCTCCTTCCTTCGCTCCACCACTGGCAGCCAATCCTTCAGCCGCCTGGGTCCCACGCTCTGGATTTCCCTCCCTAAACCCCTCCACTTCTCTCTCTTCCTTTACAAACCTTCTCAAAAGCCATCTCTTGGACCAAGTATTGGTCACCCCTGACCATCTCCCTTCCCTGATTCTCATAGGCCTATTTGTGGCACTATCCAGAGGGATGGTTGCTACAGAGACACTGTATAAGACAGAAGTGAAACTCTGCACTCATCTCCAGCCGCACAACTTCTGAACCATGCATCCGTGCCTTGGTAACATTTGGCTCCGTTCTGGTCTTCCCAAACTTAAATGAACTGAGCATTAAAAAAAAACCAACAGGGGAACAGATAGGCTTGGGTCAGGGTTTTATATTGACTGTTATGGTTGGATCAGTGATTTGGAGAGTGAATGGGAAGTGGATCGTTTACTGTAATTCTAAACTTGGATCAGATTCAGGTCTGGCAGATGCAGCTGGGTTATGTATTTCAAACAATAACACTGCTACCGGCCAGACTCCAGTGTTACTTGAACCAGCATGAAAGGGGCTGAATGATGTGGGAAATGAAAACTGTCTGCACGTCAAATGTTTACAGTAATAAGTTTTCCTCGCTATTGCTGCACTGTCCTGGGTTCAACTTGCTCCCATTGCAACCAAATTGACTTTGCTACGGATCTTCTCATATTATCCAGTCGCCGGTAATAAGAGAATCAGGCCCAATACAGAGAGTGCAGAGGAAAACTAAAAAAGGAAATAAGAGGGGCAAAGAGAGAGTATGAGAATGGATTAGCGGCTAACATAAAAGGGAACATTAAAATCTTTTATAAACATATAAATAGTAAATGGACAGTTAAAGGAAGGGTGGGGCCGATTCTAGACCAAAAAGGAGATTTTCTTGTGGAGACAGAGGGTATGGCTGAGGTAATAAATGAATATTTTACATCCGTCTTCACTAAAGAAGAGGATGCTGCCAATGTCACAGTAAAGGAGGAGGGGTTAAATAAATTGGATAGGATAGAAACAGATAATGAGGAGGTACTTAGAAGGTTGGCAGCGCTCAAAGTAGAAAAGTCACCCGGTCCGAATGGGATGCATCCTTGGTTACTGAGATAAGTAAGGGTGGAAATTGCAGAGGCTCTGGCCACAATCTTCCAATCCTCCTTAGGTATGGGAGTGGTGCCAGAGGACTGGAGGATTGCAAATGTTACACCCCTGTTCAAAAAAGGGGAGAGAGATAAACCCGGCAATTACAGGCCAGTCAGCCTAACATCGGTGTGAGGAAACTTCCAAAGGCCATTAGCCAGGATAAAATTTTCACTTTGAAGATCATGGGTTAATAAATGACAGCACGGATTTGTTAAAGGCAAATCATGTCTGACAGACTTGATTGAGTTCTTTGATGAAGTAACGGAGAGGGTCGATGAGGATAGTGCAGTTGAGCGGCGGCGGAACCAGAGGCGAGAGACCGGAGAGCGGGGATATAAAGAGCAGCGACCCGAGGCCCGAGACCTGAGTGGCGGCGGACCTGGGCGGAACCAGAGGCGAGAGACCGGAGAGCAGGGATATAAAGAGCAGCGACCCGAGGCCCAAGACCTGAGCGGCGGCGGACCTGGGCGGAACCAGAGGCGAGAGACCGGAGAGCGGGGATATAAAGAGCAGCGACCCGAGGCCCAAGACCTGAGCGGCGGGAAAGAGCGAGACCAGAGCGGGGCTATAAACAGCGCAGAGAAAGCGGGAGTTCAGTCGGTGAGCGGCGGGATAAGAGCGAGACCAGAGCGGGGATATAAACAGCGCGGAGAGAGCGGGAGTTCAGTCGGTGAGCGGCGGGAAAGAGCGAGACCAGAGCGGGGATAAAAACAGCGCGGAGAGAGCGGGAGTTCAGTCGGTGAGCGGCGGGAAAGAGCGAGACCAGAGCGGGGATAAAAACAGCGCGGAGAGAGCGGGAGTTCAGTCGGTGAGCGGCGGGAGAGAGCGAGACCAGAGCTTACTCTGAGAGCGAGACTCTGAGACCAGCGGCAGTTCGAGGTGACGTCACCAGTCAGAAAGTGACGCGGCACAGGGGAGGCAGCTGATTGGTGAGTAGGTTCAGGTGAGTATTTCTACCATTTTACTGTAAGTAAAGTAATAAGAAAGGGAAGGTCTGCAGGTTTTACAGCAGGTAGTGTTGTGTTTTTTAGTGTACCTAGGTCCCTAGTATAGTTAACATTTTCTAATTTCAACGTAATTTAAAAGGGGTAACTAAGCTAAGGCAAGTCATGGCAGCAGACCTCGCACCCGTGATATGCCCCTCCTGCAAGATGTGGGAAGTCATGGACACAACCAGTGTCCCTGCCGACCATGTGTGCAGGAAGTGTGTCCACCTGCAGCTACTGACCGATCGTATCTCGGAGCTGGAGCTGCGGGTGGACTCACTGTGGAGCATCCGCGATGCAGAGAAACTCGTGGATAGCACGTTTAGCGAGTTGGTCACACCGCAGGTAAAGGGTGTACAGGCAGGAAGTGAATGGGTGATCACCAGGCAGAGTAAGAGGTGCAGGCAGGTAGTGCAGGGGTCCCCTGTGGCCATCCCCCTCTCAAACAGGTATACCGTTTTGGATACTGTTGGGGGTGATGGCTCACCAGGGGAAGGTGGCAGCAGCCAGGTTCATGGCACCGTGGCTGGCTCTGCTGCACAGGAGGGCAGGAAAAAGAGTGGCAGAGCTATAGTGATAGGGGACTCGATTGTAAGGGGAATAGACAGGCGTTTCTGCGGACGCAACCGAGACTCCAGGATGGTATGTTGCCTCCCTGGTGCAAGGGTCAGGGATGTCTCGGAGCGGCTGCAGGACATTCTGGAGGGGGAGGGTGAACAGCCAGTTGTCGTGGTGCATATAGGTACCAACGATATAGGTAAAAAACAGGATGAGGTCCTACAAGCTGAATTTAGGGAGTTAGGAGTTAAACTAAAACGTAGGACCTCAAAGGTAGTAATCTCAGGATTGCTACCAGTGCCACGGGCTAGTCAGAGTAGGAATGACAGGATAGCTAGGATGAATACGTGGCTTGAGAGATGGTGCCAGAGGGAGGGATTCAAATTCCTGGGACATTGGAACCGGTTCTGGGGGAGGTGGGACCAGTACAAATTGGACGGTCTGCATCTGGGCAGGACTGGAACCAATGTCCTAGGGGGAGTGTTTGCGAGTGCTGTTGGGGAGGGTTTAAACTAAAGTGGCAGGGGGATGGGAACCGATGCAGGAAGTCAGTGGGAAGTAAAGTGGTGACAGAAACAAAAGGCAGTAAGGGAGAGTGTACAAAACATGACCGGACAGATGGTCTGAGAAAGCAGGGCAAAGACCAAGGGAAGTCCAGATTAAACTGCATTTATTTCAATGCAAGAAGTCTGATGGGCAAGGCAGATGAACTCAGGGCATGGATGGGTACATGGGACTGGGATGTTATAGCTATTACTGAAACATGGATAAGGGAGGGGCAGGACTGGCAGCTCAATGTTCCAGGGTACAGATGCTATAGGAAAGATAGAGCAGGAGGTAAGAGAGGAGGGGGAGTTGCGTTCTTGATTAGGGAGAACATCACGGCAGTAGTGAGAGAGGATATATCCGAGGGTTCGCCTACTGAGTCTATATGGGTAGAACTGAAAAATAAGAAGGGAGAGATCACTTTGATAGGATTGTACTACAGACCCCCAAATAGTCAACGGGAAATTGAGGAGCAAATATGTAAGGAGATTACAGACAGCTGCAAGAAAAATAGGGTGGTAATAGTAGGGGACTTTAACTTTCCCAACATTGACTGGGACAGCCATAGCATTAGGGGCTTGGATGGAGAGAAATTTGTTGAGTGTATTCAGGAGGAATTTCTCATTCAGTATGTGGATGGCCCGACTGGAGAGGGGGCAAAACTTGACCTCCTCTTGGGAAATAAGGAAGGGCAGGTGACAGAAGTGTTGGTGAGGGATCACTTTGGGACCAGTGATCATAATTCCATTAGTTTTAAGATAGCTATGGAGAATGATAGGTCTGGCCCAGAAGTTAAAATTCTAAATTGGGGAAAGGCCAATTTTGATGGTATTAGACAGGAACTTTCAGAAGTTGATTGGGAGAGTCTGTTGGCAGGCAAAGGGACGTCTGGTAAGTGGGAGGCCTTCAAAAGTGTGTTAACCAGGGTTCAGGGTAAGCACATTCCTTATAAAGTGAAGGGCAAGGCTGGTCGAAGTAGGGAACCTTGGATGACTCGGGAGATTGAGGCCCTAGTCAGAAAGAAGAAGGAGGCATATGACATGCATAGGCAGCTGGGATCAAGTGGATCCCTTGAAGAGTATAGAGATTGCCGGAGTAGAGTTGAGAGAGAAATCAGGAGGGCAAAAAGGGGATATGAAATTGCTTTGGCAGATAAGGCAAAGGTGAATCCAAAGAGCTTCTACAAATACATAAAGGGCAAAAGAGTAACTAGGGAGAGAGCGGGGCCACTTAAGGATCAACAAGGTCATCTATGTGCAGAACCACTAGAGAAGGGTGAGATCCTAAATTACTATTTCGCATCGGTATTTACGGTTGAGAAAGGCATGGATGTTAGGGAACTTGGGGAAATAAATAGTGATGTCTTGAGGAGTGTACATATTACAGAGAGGGAGGTGCTGGAAGTCTTAACGCGCATCAAGGTAAATAAACCTCCGGGACCTGATGAAATGTATCCCAGGACGTTATGGGAGGTTAGGGAGGAAATTGCGGGTCCCCTAGCAGAGATATTTGAATCATCGACAGCTACAGGTGAGGTGCCTGAAGATTGGAGGGTAGCAAATGTTGTGCCTTTGTTTAAGAAGGGCGGCAGGGAAAAGCCTGGGAACTGCAGACCGCTGAGCCTGACATCTGTAGTGGGTAAGTTGTTAGAGGGTATTCTGAGAGACGGGATCTACGGGCATTTGGAGAGGCAGGGACTGATTAGGAACAGTCAGCATGGTTTTGTGAGAGGAAAATCATGTCTCACAAATTTGATTGAGTTTTTTGAAGGGGTAACCAAGAAGATAGATGAGGGCTGTGCAGTGGACGTGGTCTACATGGACTTTAGCAAAGCCTTTGACAAGGTACCGCATGGTAGGTTCTTACATAAGGTTAGATCTCACGGGATCCAAGGTGAGGTAGCCAATTGGATACAAAATTGGATTGACTGCAGAAGACAGAGGGTGGTTGTGGAGGGTTGTTTTTCAAACTGGAGGCCTGTGACCAGCGGTGTGCCTCAGGGATCGGTGCTGGGTCCGCTGTTATTTGTTATTTATATTAATGATTTGGATGAGAATTTAGGAGGCATGGTTAGTAAGTTTGCAGATGACACCAAGATTGGTGGCATTGTGGACAGTGAAGAAGATTATCTAGGATTGCAATGGGATCTTGATAAATTGGGCCAGTGGGCCGATGAATGGCAGATGGAGTTTAATTTAGATAAATGTGAGGTGATGCATTTTGGTAGATCGAATCGGGCCAGGACCTACTCCGTTAATGGTAGGGCGTTGGGGAGAGTTATAGAACAAAGAGATCTAGGAGTACAGGTTCATAGCTCCTTGAAAGTGGAGTCACAGGTGGATAGGGTGGTGAAGAAGGCATTCAGCATGTTTGGTTTCATTGGTCAGAACATTGAATCCAGGAGTTGGGATGTCTTGTTGAAGTTGTACAAGACATTAGTAAGACCACACTTGGAATACTGTGTACAGTTCTGGTCACCCTATTATAGAAAGGATATTATTAAACTAGAAAGAGTGCAGAAAAGATTTACTAGGATGCTACCGGGACTTGATGGTTTGACTTACAGGGAGAGGTTGGATAGACTGAGACTTTTTTCCCTGGAGAGTAGGAGGTTAAGGGGTGATCTTATAGAAGTCTATAAAATAATGAGGGGCATAGATAAGGTAGATAGTCAAAATCTTTTCCCAAAGGTAGGGGAGTCTATAACGAGGGGGCATAGATTTAAGGTGAGAGGGGAGAGATACAAAAGGGTCCAGAGGGGCAATTTTTTCACTTAAAGGGTGGTGAGTGTCTGGAACGAGCTGCCAGAGGCAGTAGTAGAGGCGGGTACAATTTTGTCTTTTAAAAAGCATTTGGACAGTTACATGGGTAAGATGGGTATAGAGGGATATGGGCCAAGTGCAGGCAATTGGGACTAGCTTAGTGGTATAAACTGGGCGACATGGACATGTTGGGCCGAAGGGCCTGTTTCCATGTTGTAAACTTCTATGATTCTATGATGCTGTGTGTATGGACTTTCAAAAGGCGTTTGATAAAGTGCCACATAATAGACTTGTCAGTAAAATTGAAGCCCATGGGATTAAAGGGACAGTGGCTGCGTGGATACAAAATTGGATAATAGGCAGAAAGCAGAGAGTCGTGGTGATCGGTTGTTTTTCAGACTGGAGGGAAGTATACAGTGGTGTCCCCCAGGGGTCAGTATTAGGACCACTGCTCTTTTTGATATATATTAATGACCTGGACTTGGATATCGAGGGTATAATTTCAAAGTTTGCAAATGACACAAAACTTGGAAATGTAGTAAACAGTGAGGAGGATAGTAACAGACTTCAGGAGGGCATAGACAGACTGGTGAAATGGGCAGACACATGGCAAATGCAGTTTAACACAGAGAAGTGTGAAATGATGCATTTTGAAAGGAAAAATTAAGAGAGGCAATATAAATTAAACAATACAATTTTAAAGGGGGTGGAGAATAGAGAGACCTGGGGGTTTACGTATACAAATCTTTGAAGATGGCAGGACAAGTTGTTAAGGCTTTTTTTAAAAAATCATATGGAATCCTTGGCTTTATAAATAGCAACATGGAGTACAAAAGCAAGGAGGTTATGCTCATCCTTTATAAAACACTGGTTAGGCCTCAGCTGGAGTATTGTGTTCAATTCTGGGCACCGCACTTTAGGAAGGATGTCAAGGCCTTAGAGAGGGTGCAGAGGAGATTTACTAGAATGGTCCCAGGGATGAGGGACTTCAGTTACGTGGAGACACTGGAGAAGCTGGGGTTGTTCTCCTTAGAGCAGAGAAGGTTAAAGGGAGATTTAATACAGGTGTCTAAAATGTTGAGGGGTTTTGATAGAATAAATAAGGAGAAATTGTTTCCACTGGCAGGAGGGTCAGTAACCAGAGGACACAGATTTAAGAGAACCAGAGGGGAGATGAGGAGAGATTTTTTTTACACCGTGAGTTGTTATGATCTGGAATGTACTGCCTGAAAGGTGGTGGAAGCAGATTCAATAATAACTTTTAAAAGGGAATTGGATAAATACTTGAAAAGGAAAAATTTACAGGGCCATGGGGAAAGAGCAGGGAACAGAGGAGTGGCACTAATTGGAGAGCCAGCACAGGCACGATGGGCCGAATGGCCTCCTTCTGTGCTGTATGATTCTGTGATTAGAAATGCTGAAGTATAATGAACCAGAAATTACCATTTCCAAATGTCCTACTCCACTTTATCTCCAATGCCCTTCAATAGCCAAAAGCATACCCATCACCTTCTTGAATTTTATAACATGCTCCACTGGCACTGCCTCCCTGAGTCAGCTGTTCCACACATTCAGTGAAGAAGCTATCTTAGATGTGTGTTCGCTGTTTCTCATCTAACTTTGTTACCTTGTCCTCGGCCTTGTGCCAATATTGAAGGTCTCTCGAGATCCAGGTTATTTATTCCTTTGAAGATCTTAAACACGTCAATAAGGGCGACACTGATCCGCCTTTCTCCCAGTGTCAACATCCCGAATACCCATAGCCTTTCCCCATTGCTCATCGAACCAATCCCATTTGATTGCCCTTCTTGTACAAAGCCAGCAAAATACTAACTACACCAGAGCAAACTTACGCCTTACAAAAACTCAATTAACTGGCTGAGTGTCTGTAACTCTTGCAGCTCCCCTCAACATATTCTTACAGGTCATGTCTCCAACAGGAAATGTATATCATTTATTTTATACGCAGCTGTAATTCCTTACACACAGGAGGCTGGGCAAATAGAGGACTGAAGATCCCGTGATTGTAAGACGAAGAAAGGACTTGCATTTCTATAGGGCCTTTCATACCCTCAGGATGTCCCAAAGCGTCTCACAGCAAATGGACCTTTGATGCAGAAGCAGTCACTTTGAAAAGTGACATTAACAAATGGTATGTGAGCAGACAGAGATCACAGGAAAGAATGGGTTCGTGGCTCAGGAACCAAGTCTCAGCCCATGGTGAAGGCACCAATCCCAGATCACACCTTACAACAGATCACCAACAGGTCAGCTACAGAACACTGCCTGCACGCAGCAATTCATTTGCAATTGCTAAGACCCTACAAGTATTATAGCCCCTTCGGTCAAGCTGCACACATTAAATCCCATTGCCTCCACCAGAAAAATAATCTTATTTCGACTAGTTTCTGATCACAAGGTACATGTCCTTTTCTCCCAGCTGGCTGTCTCTCGCTGTATTTCATTGGCTATAAAGCGCTTTGGGATGTCCTGAAGTTATAAAAGGCACTGTATAAGGAAGAACGAACTTGCATTTCTACAGCGCCTTTCACATCCTCAGGATGTCCCAAAGTGCTTTACAGCCAATGATGTTTTTTTTGAAGTGTAGTCACTGTTGCAATGTAGGAAATGCGGTAGCCAATTTGTGCACAGCAAGATCCCACAAACAGCAATGTGATAATGACCAGATAATCTGTTTAAGTGATGTTGGTTGAGGGATAAATATTGGCCCCGGGACACTGGGGAGAACTCCGTGCTCTTCTTCAAATAGTGCCGTGGGATCTTTTACATCCACCCCAGAGGGCAGACGGGGCCTCGGTTTAACGACTCAAGCGAAAGACAGCACCTCCGACAGTGCAGCGCTCCCTCAGTACTGCACTGGAATGTCAGCCTAGATTTTGTGCTCAAGTCTCTGTAGTGGACTTGAACCCACAACCTTCTGACTCAGAGGCTAGACTACTTCCACTGAGACACAACTGACAATGCAAGTTCTTTCTTTGTTTTCAATTCTGAAGCTTTGTGAAGAGACAGTGTCCTCCGTTTTAACATTAGTCATTTAAAAAAACAAATGAAACAGTGACAGGAGTTCCTGAGTTCATCATAATGTATTGCCCACGTGTTTCAGCTGACAGCTCTTTGATTTATGAGATAATTCTCAGTAATTATCCTTCCCACAGCAGCAGGGATCCTGCCAGTTTGGTTGCTCAATAAAGGAGGAATGTACTGTGTATTGGCACAAACCGTAAATCACAAATATCTAGATACACATTGGTTTCTCTCAGCTCTCGGGTAGAGGCAGCCTGGGTGGACATTTGTACAGAATCCCCTTTAGCAACATCAGAAATTGGGATAGAGGTTGTGGACAGCACATTCCAACCAGGAGTTAATGCCAGGGGTGTTCAGGGCACAGCAGAGATCTCATTCCCTCCAGGTCGACTCTTCCTATCATTGTCAGGGAGTTCATTCCTTTAGCCTAAGGCGGAGGCGTCAACAAGTTAGAACAGGAGCTGCTGAAAGAAGGAATAAGAGAGAAGGAGTGTTTCCCCTTCAGTTGTGCCTCGAGCCCAGTTCCACTCGCAGCCTTGGTTTACAATGCCCACAGCGCCACCACTTTTTTCATCACCCTTTGGCGTCAAGCAGTGAATTTTGACACATTTGGCTGGCACACAAGTTGACGAGAACACGTCCCTCAACGCTTACAAACTAACTGGAGCTGCACCGACTCCCAGCCCTGCGTATACCAGGGGGAGTTAACCCCTAAAGGTAACAGAGACATTACGACTTAATTCCCCAGCCTCCCTTTCAAATGCATTGGCCCATATTTTTGCTGTAGCAGGGCTCTAAAATGTTTGCCATTAATTAGACTTGCCGTTGCACATCTAGGTTGTTAAATTTTTTTTGTGGGGCCAGTTGCTGAAAGTACGAGCTGATAACGGGGCAGTGAGGGAAACAGGGCATCTGGGACCTGAGTGAACAGGGCAAGTAACTGGGTATCTCCTTAAACAATCAGATCGAAGGATTGTGAAATTACCAGCGCAAGTACTGAGAAAAGAGTAAATTACAGTGGGTGGATTCATTGTCAATTCAGGTAGAGAAAGAGAAAGAAAGAGAGGGAAAGAAAGATTGGATTGAGAGAAAAAAGTCAGAAAAGAAAAAAAATTAAATTTAAAATTTTTTAAATCCCCAACAATTAAAACCTGAAGGAATGAGACTCCACACTTGTAATCGTTAATTTTCACAAGCAGAGAGTTTGACTGGCAGTAATTAACACTTATCACGTAGTTAAAAGGGGACTTAGTCTGAAATGACCAGACATCAACAAGTTCCATCCCACCATCAAGCTCACCATGGACTACTCCTCAGAATCAGTTTCTTTCTTGGACACACGAATCTCCATCAAAGACGGGCACCTCAGCACCTCACTCTACTGCAAGCCCACGGACAACCTCACGATGCTCCACTTTTCCAGCTTCCACCCTAACCACGTCAAACAGGCCATCCCCTATGGACAGGCCCTGCGAATACACAGGATCTGCTCAGACGAGGAGGAACGCGATGGACACCTACAGATGCTGAAAGACGCCCTAGTAAGAACGGGATATGACGCTCGACTCATCGATCGACAGTTCCGACGGGCCACAGCAAAAAATCGCATAGACCTCCTCAGGAGACTAACACGGGACGCAACCAACAGAGTACCCTTTGTCGTCCAGTACTTCCCCGGAGCGGAGAAACTACGCCATGTTCTCCGCAGCCTTCAACATGTCATCAATGACGACGAACACCTCGCTATGGCCATCCCCACACCTCCACTACTCGCCTTTAAACAGCCACCCAACCTCAAACAGACCATCGTTTGCAGCAAATTACCCAGCTTTCAAGAGAACAGCGTCCACGACACCACACAACCCTGCCACGGTAACCTCTGCAAGACATGCCAGATCATCGACACAGATACCACCATCACACGAGAGGACACCACCCACCAGGTGCATGGTTCATACTCCTGTGACTCGGCCAACGTTGTCTACCTCATACGTTGCAGGAAAGGATGCCCCAGAGCATGGTACATTGGCGAGACCATGCAGACGCTGCGACAACGGATGAACGGACACCGCGCAACAATCGCCAAACAGGAGGGTTCCCTCCCAGTCGGGGAACACTTCAGCAGTCAAGGACATTCAGCCACCGACCTTCGGGTAAGCGTACTCCAAGGCGGCCTTCGAGACACATGACAACGCAAAATCGTCGAGCAGAAATTGATAGCCAAGTTCCGCACCCATGAGGACGGCCTCAACCGGGATCTTGGGTTCATGTCACGCTACACGTTACCCCACCAGCGAACAAATGTTATCTGTTTTTAATATAACGGGTCAGTTGCTGTCTTTTCTATGTTTCTACCTCTCTATCTCTGTTTTTTTTTTGTTTGTTGTTTTTTTTTGGTGATTTGTATATTCTGAGACCTTGCAGGTAACACTTGTCTGTCTGCACACTGATTGCCTTGGCAACGGGCAGTTGAAAAAACTGTCTGTAATCACCAAGCATTGTTCTGTGATTTATAAATGCGATTTCATTTCGAGGATTTCATTTCGTTCACCTGAGGAAGGAGGAAGCCTCCGAAAGCTTGTGAATTTAAAATAAAATTGCTGGACTATAACTTGGTGTTGTAAAATTGTTTACAATTGTCAACCCCAGTCCATCACCGGCATCTCCACATCACTGAGCACTGAGAGAGGAGACAGGACAGAGAGCTCACTCACTGAGCACTGAGAGAGGAGACAGGACAGAGAGCTCACTCACTGAGCACTGAGAGAGGAGACAGGACAGAGAGCTCACTCACTGAGCACTGAGAGAGGAGACAGGACAGAGAGCTCACTCACTGAGCACTGAGAGAGGAGACAGGACAGAGAGCTCACTCACTGAGCACTGAGAGAGGAGACAGGACAGAGAGCTCACTCACTGAGCACTGAGAGAGGAGACAGGACAGAGAGCTCACTCACTGAGCACTGAGAGAGGAGACAGGACAGAGAGCTCACTCACTGAGCACTGAGAGAGGAGCCTTAAGGCTTGCTGAGCATTCAATTAAAAATCTTATTTTTTAATTCGGATTTCTTCAGCTATTTCTGGAGTGGAGCCAAGACAAGTGTGGGAAGCAAACAGACAGGAAAAAACTGGACACACTTTGCTTACCTGCCAACCCTGAGAACCACTCCTGGGCCTGCAGGTACAAGGGAGCTGGAACTGGTTCAATTCCCAGCACATCTAACAGCCATTACTGAACAATCTCAGCACTTGATCCTGACCATGATGGTGGGAGTGGAGTACAGACCTGTGTCACACAGAGGCCCCCATCTCTTCAGGTGCGTTCAGTTCTTCAGATCTCACTGAGGTCACGAGGTAGAACGTGCAGAGAGGTGATTGGGAGAGTGATCACAGGACTCAGCTCTTACTATGGCACACACAATGCCCTCGACACGCGCGCATGCAACGCCCCTCCACTCACACTCACACTCACACTCACACTCACACTCACACTCACACTCACACTCACACTCACAGGCCTCATCCAAATCACATTCTAATTATAAGCAATTATTTCTCAAGTCAGAATCTGTCCCCAGTGCATTCAGTGCTGGTGCAGGGATCATCCTACATTCTTCTGCTTAAATTTTTCATAAGGATATTATCAGGAAAAAAGTTAGAAATTGAGCGGTAACTTTCACTCCCAGGACCATGAGCTTCAAACAGGGCACAGTTTTATACCTAATACTCTCGATACTTTCGTTCACCTGTAAAAATACAAACCCATCCCCACCAATTCCTGGGCTCAGTGTCTCCATCTCAGAGCCAATCAGTACTAAACCGATTGTAATCTCATCTATAAAATGTAAGATCCCTAATATAAGAACATAGGAAAAGGAAGAGGCCATTCAGTCCCTCGGGCCTGTTCCGCCATTCAATTAGATCATGGCTGACCTGTACCTCAACTCTATCGACCTGCCTTAGCTCCATATCCCTTGTTACCCTTGCCCAATAAAAATCTATCGATCTCAGTCTTCAAAATTTCAAATGACCTCCAGCATCCACAGACATTTGGGGAGAGTGTTCCAGATTTCCACTACCCTTTAAGAGTGAAATCAGGAAGCACTTTTTCAAATGGCCTGGCTCTAATTTTAAGATTGTGCCCCCTTGTTCTGGATTCTCCCACCAGAGGAAATAGCTTCTCCAACTACCCTATCAAATCATAGAATCTTACAGCACAGAAGGCGGCCGTTCGGCCCATTATGTCTGTGCTGGCTCTTTGAAAGAGCTATCCAATTCGTCCCATTCCTCTGCTCTTTCCCCATAGCCCTGCAAATTTTTCCTTTTCAAGTATTTATTCAATTTCCTTTTGAAAGTTATTATTGAATCTGCTTCCACCGCCCTTTCAGCAGTGCATTCCAGATCATAACATCTGCATAAAAAATTCTCCTGATGTCCCACTTGGTTCTTTTGCCAATTACCTTAAATGCGTGTCCTCTAGATCCTCCATTAGGTCACCCCTTAATCTTCAAACTCAAGGAAATACAAGACAAGTTATGCAACTTGTCCTCATAATTTAACCCTTTAAACCCTGGGATCATTTTGGTGAATGTGCGCTGCATCCCCTCCAAGGCCAATATATCCTTCCTGAGGTGAGGTGCCCTGAACTGAACTCAGTAATCCAGATGGGGTCTGACCACGACATAACTGCCATCCCTTTGCATTCTAGCCCCCGTGTATGAGCTGAGGTACAGCTTGTACAGGTGCCAGTTGCCCTCCATACCACACCCATGTGGCCATTCTGCAAGGAAAAGCTCAGACTGGCTATCCTGTGACGGCTCAGTCTGTGGAGGGAATCACAAGCAAACCCAAAACTGCTTTCACACAGTCAGTTTGGGGATCGTTAATTGAGAATAGTGATGAGCAGAGGGAATCATGGCTGTTTTTTCCGTCCCTAACCCACTAACCTAATGCCGGACTAGTACGGATCAGTACAGGCCAGCAGACCCAGCACAGACCAGTAGACCCAGCACAGACCAGGCACAGACCAACAGAGAACAGCAGACCCGGCACAGACCAGCAGGCCCGGCACAGACCAGCAGGCCCGGCACAGACCAGCAGACCCGGCACAGACCAGCAGACCCGGCACAGACCAGCAGACCCGGCACAGACCAGCAGACCCGGCACAGACCAGCAGACCCGGCACAGACCAGCAGACCCGGCACAGACCAGCAGACCCGGCACAGACCAGCAGACCCGGCACAGACCAGCAGACCCGGCACAGACCAGCAGACCCGGCACAGACCAGCAGACCCGGCACAGACCAGCAGACCCGGCACAGACCAGCAGACCCGGCACAGACCAGCAGACCCGGCACAGACCAGCAGACCCGGCACAGACCAGCAGACCCGGCACAGACCAGCAACGTTCTCCTCTGCATGACTCACAGACCCGATGATTCTCAAAACTTTTTTTTTCTGGCTGGGCCCCACCAGATAATTCTCAGAGCCGAAGGCCCCACTGTAATTATGGATAACGGAACTGATCAACTCAGAAATAAAATCTCCATCTCCTCCGACCCTTTCATTTCTGTCAGTCTGTACTTCTCTCACTCTCCCCGCCCCCTGAGCTTCCATAATTAAATGTTACTGCCGCCTTTTGCTCATCATTTTGCAAACTGCAACAAGCTGTTCAGCATTTGTTCAAAAGAACAGTCAAGGTCGGTGAATTGTTCCCAATCGATATGGTCTCTGAGGTCGATGCACTCCGTCAGGAGCAGTACTGCCGAGCCAAAAAAAAAATGATTTTCAAAGTCAAGTCGCTAGGAGCTAGTTACAGAAATAAAAATCAGGTAACAAGGCAATGCAGTGACAGACCTGTACCCACCAGTACTGTACCCCAGTGTTATACACTGACAGACCTGTACCCACCAGTACTGTACCCCAGTGTTATACAGTGACAGACCTGCACCCACCAGTACTGTACCCCAGTGTTATACAGTGACAGACCTGCACCCACCAGTACTGTACCCCAGTGTTATACAGTGACAGACCTGTACCCACCAGTACTGTACCCCAGTGTTATACACTGACAGACCTGTACCCACCAGTACTGTACCCCAGTGTTATACAGGGACAGGCCTGTACCCACCAGTACTGTACCCCAGTGTTATACAGCGACAGACCTGTTCCCACCAGTACTGTACCCCAGTGTAAAATAGTGAGATGACTGCATCCACCAGTACTGTACCCCAGTGTAAAATAGTGAGATGACTGCATCCACCAGTACTGTACCGCAGCGTTTTAATGACAGACCTGTACCCACCACTCCTGCACCCTATATAGCTCACAGTGCTTTACTCCTGACAAAGCCCAGGTTTGGATCAACACAATCTGAGTGTTTCACCCATCCAGCGTTACCCTACACCGACAGACTGAAGTCTGTGCAGTGAATGGGTTGTGTGAGTGGGCAGTGGTCCTGCCGCCCGGTCCTTGTCTCTGGCACTGGTTCGGTGAATCTGAATGTGCACAATGTCATCACAGCTGCTTCCAAACAGCTCCAGGCAAATATTTAGACAGGTGAAGGTTTTGATTTGAGTGGCCAACCACCCACATTTCTAACTGATAGCTTTATCTCCATTGCTATCTGTTTACGACTTGTTCCTAACATCTGTTCTGAAATGCAGGATGGGGGGGAAGGTACAGGGCCTATCAGGTGGAGGGTGTGGGAGGAGAAACCTGGCAGTGGGTGAGGCCTGGATTTGGAGGGATTCCATTGATGGACTCTGCCCTCTCATTTAATCTCCTGCCACACCCCATGTACACTCCACCCTATCATGGATGCTACTCAACAATTTCATCCACCAACAGAAGGCGTGTACAAATACTCCCTGAACCCCAAAAAAGATCAAGTATACATCCAGAAAATCAACCCAGCCTTACACCTCAACTCTTCAACGGAGAGCAGCTTGTTTGCACACAAGATTCCTTCCCATTCCGGGATGAAAGGGTCTTTCTGGACAGCTCCAGTAAACTCCTCAGTGAGAGTCAGTATCTGTGGAATCATACCTCAGAGCGAGTCAGTGTCTGTTCAACTGTATCCATGAGAGTCAGAGTCTGTGGAACTGTACCCATGAGAGTCAGTGTCTGTGGAACTGTCCCCCAGTGAGAGTCAGTGCCTGTGGAACTGTCCCCCAGTGAGAGTCAGTGCCTGTGGAACTGTCCCCCAGTGAGAGTCAGTGCCTGTGGAACTGTCCCCCAGTGAGAGTCAGTGCCTGTGGAACTGTCCCCCAGTGAGAGTCAGTGTCTGTGGAACTGTCCCCCAGTGAGAGTCAGTGTCTGTGGAACTGTCCCCCAGCGAGAGTCAGTGTCTGTGGAACTGTCCCCCAGTGAGAGTCAGTGTCTGTGGAACTGTCCCCCAGTGAGAGTCAGAGTCTGTGGAACTGTACCCATGAGAGTCAGTGCCTGTGGAACTGTCCCCCAGTGAGAGTCAGTGTCTGTGGAACTGTCCCCCAGTGAGAGTCAGTGCCTGTGGAACTGTCCCCCAGTGAGAGTCAGTGTCTGTGGAACTGTCCCCCAGTGAGAGTCAGTGTCTGTGGAACTGTCCCCCAGCGAGAGTCAGTGCCTGTGGAACTGTCCCCCAGTGAGAGTCAGTGTCTGTGGAACTGTCCCCCAGTGAGAGTCAGTGTCTGTGGAACTGTCCCCCAGTGAGAGTCAGTGCCTGTGGAACTGTCCCCCAGTGAGAGTCAGTGTCTGTGGGACTGTCCCCCAGTGAGAGTCAGTGTGTGTGGAACTGTCCCCCAGTGAGAGTCAGTGCCTGTGGAACTGTCCCCCAGTGAGAGTCAGTGCCTTCTCTCGTGATGAAAATTGGGCCGGAAATGCTGTGGGTTTCCAGCCGAGGAACAGAGCTGTGTTTGCAACAGATCAACATATGAGGGGAGATGAGACCAGCAGAACAAACAAGGGTAAGCCGAGTAACTGGTACAACTGCCGAAAACACAAACAATGTGAGGGCTGCACGGACTGTTAATCAATAATTCAAGTGAACCTTGCTCTTTCTCCTTCCGATGCTCAAAGGCCTGCTCAGAGACTCGAGCATTTCTGATTTAATTGCGTTTTCCTTTTTATCCATGCCTGCATTCTGAGCTGTCCCAGCGTATCCTGTATCAGAATAGGATTGTGTCAGGCCCACACCCTCCCACAGGCGTCACTGAGCAGTGACAGTGATGGGACACTGGATTCACTCAGACAAAACATCATCGCACACCTCCTCGCACAGGTGGTCTCCTCGTCATCACACCCTGCCGTGGGGGCCAAGCCTCCGAGGCAGGTGCTAGGCACCTCAGTGAAGTACAGCATCTCCCCCTCGTCCCGATAAACGACAGCATCTCCCCCTCGTCCCGATAAACCACAGCATCTCCCCCTCGTCCCGATAAACCACAGCATCTCCCCCTCGTCCCGATAAACCACAGCATCTCCCCCTCGTCCCGATAAACCACAGCATCTCCTCCTCGTCCCGATAAACGACAGCATCTCCCCCTCGTCCCGATAAACGACAGCATCTCCCCCTCGTCCCGATAAACCACAGCATCTCCCCCTCGTCCCGATAAACGACAGCATCTCCCCCTCGTCCCGATAAACCACAGCATCTCCCCCTCGTCCCGATAAACGACAGCATCTCCCCCTCGTCCCGATAAACCACAGCATCTCCCCCTCGTCCCGATAAACCACAGCATCTCCCCCTCGTCCCGATAAACCACAGCATCTCCCCCTCGTCCCGATAAACGACAGCATCTCCCCCTCGTCCCGATAAACCACAGCATCCCCCCCTCGTCCCGATAAACCACAGCATCTCCTCCTCGTCCCGATAAACGACAGCATCTCCCCCTCGTCCCGATAAACGACAGCATCTCCCCCTCGTCCCGATAAACCACAGCATCTCCCCCTCGTCCCGATAAACCACAGCATCCCCCCCTCGTCCCGATAAACCACAGCATCTCCCCCTCGTCCCGATAAACCACAGCATCTCCCCCTCGTCCCAATAAACTACAACCAAGCCCAATCAACGCTGCAAAGTCCTCCTCACTAACATCTGGGGACTTGTGCCAGAATTGGGAGAGCTGTCCCACAGACTAGTCAAGCAACAGCCTGACATAGCCATACTCACAGAATCATACCTTTCAGCCAACGTCCCAGACTCTTCCATCACCATCCCTGGGTATGTCCTGTCCCACCGGCAGGACAGACCGACCAAAGGTGGCGGTACAGTGATATACAGTCAGGAGGGAGTGGCCCTGGGAGTCCTCAACATTGACTCTGGAACCCATGAAATCTCATGGCATCAGGTCAAACCTGGTCAAGGAAACCTCCTGCTGATTACCACCTACCGTCCTCCCTCAGCTGATGAGCCAGTCCTCCTCCATGTTGAACACCACTTGGAGGAAGCACTGAGGGTAGCAAGGGCACAGAATGTACTCTGGGTGGGGGACTTCAATGTCCATCACCAAGAGTGGCTCGGTAGCACCACAGCTGGCCGAGTCCTGAAGGACATAGCTGCTAGACTGGGCCTGCAGCAGGTGGTGGGCGAACCAACAAGGGGGAAAACTTACTTGACCTCGTCCTCACCAATCTACCTGTCGCAAATGCATCTGTCCATGACAGTATTGGTGGGAATGACCACCGCACAGTCCTCGTGAAGACAAAGTCCCATCTTCGCACTGAGGATACCATCCAACGTGTTGTGTGGCACTACCACCGTGCTAAATGGGATAGATTCAGAACAGATCTAGCAACTCAAAACTGGGCATCCATGAGGTGCTGTGGGCCATCAGCAGCAGCAGAATTATATTCCAGCACAATCTGTAACCTCATGGCCCGGCATATTCCTCACTCTACCATTACCAACAAGCCAGGGGATCAACCCTGGTTCAATGAGGAGTGTAGAAGAGCATGCCAGGAGCAGCACCAGGCACACCTTAAAACGAGGTGCCAACCTGGTGAAGCGACAACTCAGGACTTCATGCATGCTGAACAGCGGAAGCAACATGCTATAGACAGAGCTAAGAGATTTCACAACCAACGGATCAGATCAAAGCTCTGCAGTCCTGCCATATCCAGTCATGAATGGTGGTGGACAGTTAAACAACGAATGGGAGGAGGAGGAGGCTCTGTAAACATCCCCATCCTCAATTATGGAAGAGCCCAGCACGTGAGTGCAAAAGGCAAGGCTGAAGCGTTTGCAACCATCTTCAGCCAGAAGTGCCGAGTGGATGATCCATCTCAGCCTCCTCCCGATATCCCCACCATCACAGAAGCCAGGCTTCAGCCAATTCGATTCACTCCACGTGTTATCAAGAAACGGCTGAGTGCACTGGATACAGCAAAGGCTATGGGCCCCGACAACATCCCGGCTGTAGTGCTGAAGACTTGTGCTCCAGAACTAGCTGTGCCTCTAGCCAAGCTGTTCCAGTACAGCTACAACATTGGCATCTACCTGACAATGTGGAAAATTGCCCAGGTATGTCCTGTCCACAAAAAGCAGGACAAATCCAATCCGGCCAATTACCGCCCCATCAGTCTACTCTCAATCATCAGCAAAGTGATGGAAGGTGTTGTCGACAGTGCTATCAAGCGGCACTTACTCACCAATAACCTGCTCACCGATGCTCAATTTGGGTTCCATCAGGACCACTCGGCTCCAGACCTCGTTACAGCCTTGGTCCAAACATGGACAAAAGTGCTGAATTCCAGGTGAGGTGAGAGTGACATCAAGGCAGCATTTGACCGAGTGTGGCACCAAGGAGCCCTAGTAAAATTGAAGTCAATGGGAATCAGGGGGAAAACTCTCCAGTGGCTGGAGTCATACCTAGCACAAAGGTAGTGGTTGTTGGAGGCCAATCATCTCAGCCCCAGGATATTGTTGCAGGAGTTCCTCAGGGCAGTGTCCTAAGCCCAACCATCTTCAGCTGCTTCATCAATGACCTTCCCTCTATCATAAGGTCAGAAATGGGAATGTTTGCTGATGATTGCACAGTGTTCAGTTCCAGTCACAACCCCTCAGATAATGAAGCAGTCCGAGCCCGCATGCAGCAAGACCTGGACAACATCCAGGCTTGGGCTGATAAGTGGCAAGTAACATTCGGGCCAGACAAGTGCCAGGCAATGACCATCTCCAAAAAGAGAGTCTAACCACCTCCCCTTGACATTCAACAGCATTACCATCGCCGAATCCCCCACCATCAACATCCTGGGGGTCACCATTGACCAGAAACTTAACTGGACCTGCCACATAAATACTGTGGCTACAAGAGCAGGTTAGAGGCTGGGTATTGTGCAGCGAGTGACTCACCTCCTGACTCCCCAAAGCCTTTCCACCATCTACAAGGCACAAGTCAGGAGTGTGATGGAATACTCTCCACTTGCCTGGATGAGTACAGCTCCAACAACACTCAAGAAGCTCAACACCATCCAGGACAAAGCAGCCCACTTGATTGGCACCCTATCCACCACCCTAAACATTCACTCCCTTCACCACCGGCGCTCTGTGGCTGCAGTGTGTACCATCCACAGGATGCACTGCAGCAACTCGCCAAGGCTTCTTCGACAGCACCTCCCAAACCCACGACCTCTACCATCTAGAAGGACAAAGCAGCAGGTACATGGGAACAAGACCACCTGCACGTTCCCCTCCAAGTCACACGCCATCCCAACTTGGAAATATATCGCCGTTCCTTCATCGTCGCTGGGTCAAAATCCTGGAACTCTCTTCCTAACAGCACTGTGGGAGAACCTTCACCACATGGACTGCAGCCGTTCAAGAAGGCGGCTCACCACCACCTTCTCAAGGGCAATTAGGGATGGGCAATAAATGCCGGCCTCGCCAGCGACGCCCACATCCCATGAACAAATAAAAAAAAGCATCTCCCCCTCCCCCAATAAAGTACAGCATCTCCCCCTTCCCCCCCCCCCCCACCATGAAGTACAGCAGCTCCCCCTACCAAATAAACGACAGCATCTCCCTCCCCCCCAAAAAATACACTTCTCCTTCACTCCAATGAAGTACAGACTGCCCAGTAATGGGAACCGGTTAAGATGGTGCACCAGCCATACCAGTGGAAAGCACCAAGTTTCATTCACTGCTCTCTGCAGGCGCTAAGGGCTCAGAGAAGCTTTCACCACTCCTGACAGAGATAATATTTAATTCTTTATGTACACCTTGATATTCAAAGCACCTGGAAAGAAGAGGAATCCTCCTGTCCCAGTGAGAAATTGCAGTGATTCTCTCTAACACTCTATCATTGGATGTCCAAATAGAGCAAAGATGATTGAAAAGCCGATCAAAAGAGGAACCGTGTACGCTGGAAACAGACTGAGGGCAAGACGTGCCAAATCTCCTGGTTTACACGGCCTGCTGCAGTCAAGAGGATTCTCCCTGAAAACCCATGGCGATGTGATTGTTTTGGATTGTCGTTCTTCTAACCTGGTCCAATCCCCTCACTGTTGGTGCTGTTTTACAAAGATGAGACTCGAGCCAATCAGGTGACAGAAATTACATGGCAGGTATGCGAGGCCTGAGCTATGACACAGGAAGTGTGCGGATGCTCACTATTACTGGTGGCTGCCGTCCCTCACCAAGAGATACTGTTTTCTGATCAGCCCACTTGAACTCACTCAAACTGCATTCTCAGTACACCGTATTCTGCCATTCTAACTGCTGATTCACAATCGAATTCCTCAACAAGCTATAAATCGGCGGCCTGGTTATTATTTCCTTCACCTCGGAGCTCAATTTAATTTCACATCAGTGTGAAAGCAAGATGGCGGACAGCTGATATCATCAAAGGCACATTGGGCAAGGGGGGGCGTGGTGAGGGAGCAGGTCTTCAGTAACACTAATGGGAGGGGGTCCTCAAAATATAATACCCCCACCTCTCTGTCACCACCCCCCTCACTCTGTCCCCACCCCCATCCCCACCCCCCCCCACTCTCTCTCTCCGCCCCCACCCCCCCCCACTCTCTCTCCGCCCCCACCCCCCCCACTCTCTCTCCGCCCCCACCCCACCCCCACTCTCTCTCCGCCCCCACCCCACCCCCACTCTCTCTCCGCCCCCACCCCACCCCCACTCTCTCTCCGCCCCCACCCCACCCCCACTCTCTCTCCGCCCCCACCCCACCCCCACTCTCTCTCCGCCCCCACCCCACCCCCACTCTCTCTCCGCCCCCACCCCACCCCCACTCTCTCTCCGCCCCCACCCCACCCCCACTCTCTCTCCGCCCCCACTCTCTCAATACCAACTAGCAGGCTATGGCGAGAGGCTGACCCTCGTCACTCTCGGACCAGCAGGTCCGACACAAAGTCAATAGGAACATAAGAACATAAGAAATAGGAGCAGGAGTAGGCCATACGGCCCCTTGAGCCTGCTCCCCCATTTAATCAGATCATGGCTGATCTTCGACCTCAACTCCACTTTCCCACCCGCTCCCCATCCTGTCTCTCATCCCAGGAATCAATCTAGTGAACCTTCGTTGCACCGCCTCTAAGGCAAGTATATCCTTCCTTAGATAAGGAGACCAAAATTGTACACAGTACTCCAGGTGTGGTCTCACTAAAGCCCTGTACATTTGTAGTAAGGACTTCCTTACCCTTGTACTCCAAACCCCTTGCAATAAAGGCCAACATGCCATTTGCTTTTCTAATTGCTTGCTGTACCTGCATGCTAACTTTTTGTGTTTCTAGTACGAGGGCACCCAAATCCCTCTGAATACCAACATTTAATCGTTTCTCAACATTTAAAAAATATTCTGCCTTTATATTCTTCCTACCAAAGTGAATAACCTCACATTTCCCCACATTTAACTCCATCTGCCACCTTCTTGCCCACTCACTTAACCTGTCCATATCCCTTTGCAGACTCTTTGCCTCCTCCTCACAGATTACTTTCCCACCTAGCTTTGTATCATCAGCAAACTTGGATACATTACACTCAGTCCCTTCATCTAAATCATCAATATAGATTGTAAATAGCTGAGGCCCAAGCACTGATCCTTGCGGTACCCCACTAGTTACAACCTGCCAACCTGAGAATGACCTGTTTATCCCTACTCTCTGTTTTCTGTCCTTTAACCAATCCTCTATCCATGCAGTATATTACCCCCAACTCCACCTTTTGTGTGGCAGCTTATCGAATGCCTTTTGAAAATCCGAACATATTACATCCACTTGTTCCCCTTTATCTACACTGCTAGTTACATCCTCAAAAAACTCTAATAGATTTGTCAAACACGATTTCCCTTTCATAAAACCATGTTGACTCTGCCTAATCATATTATGATTTTCTAAGTGTCCTGTTACCACTTCCTAATAATGGATTCCACCATTTTCCCGACGACCAATGTCAGGCGAAGGGGCCTGTAGTTCCCTGTTTTCTCTCTCCCTCCTTTCTTGAATAGCGGGGTAACATTTGCTGCCTTCCAATCCACTGGTACCGTGCCAGAATCTAGAGAATTTTGGAAGATCACAACCAATGCACCCACTATCTCTGCAGCCACCTCTTTTAGAACCCTAGGATGTAGGCCATCAGATCCAGGGGATTTGTCGGCTTTTAGTCCCATTAGTTTGTCCAGTATTTTTTCTCGACTGATATTAATTGTTTTAAGTTCCTCACTCTCATTTGCCCCTTGGTTCCCCACTATTTCCGGAATGTTTTTTGTGTCTTCTACTGTGAAGACAGATACAAAATATTTGTTTAATGCACCTGCCATTTCCTGATTCCCCATTATAATTTCTCCTGTCTCGGCCTCTAAGGGGCCCATGTTTACTTTCACTAATCTCTTCCTTTTTACATACTTGTAGAAACTCTTATAATCCATTTTTATATTTCTTGCTAGTTTACTTTCATATTCTATTTTCTCCCTTTTTATCAATTTTTTGGTCGTCCTTTGTTGGTTTCTGAAACTCTCCCAATCCCCAGGCTTATTACTCTTCTTGGCAACAATATAGGCCTCTTCTTTCAATCTAATACTCTCCTTAACTTCTTTAGTTAGCCATGGGTGGATCACTCTTCCCATGGAGTTTTTATTTCTCAATGGAATATATATTTGTTGAGAATATTGAAATATTTCTTTAAATGTTTGCCATTGCTTTTCAACTGTCAAACCTTTAATTTAATTTCCCAATCTACCTTTGACAACTCGCCCCTCATACCTATGTAATTGGCTTTAAGTTTAAGACACCAGTTTCTGACTTAAGTACGTTACTTTTAAACTCAATGTGAAATTCTACCATATTATGATCACTCTTCCCTAGAGTTTCTTTTACCGTGATATTACTATCTCATTACATAATACAAGATCTAAAATAGGAAGTGTGTCCTGATGTCACACCCACTCAATGGTTGCTGCAATTGGACAATCAGCTCCTGCCTGCCCTCCTTCTGCATCATCCACATGCCACGAGGCAACGGAGGACAGATCCATACACCATTTAATAATCCCAGCACTAGTCTGGCTACAGTTCAAGGAGGAGACACAACTGTTGCTCCATGCAGGAACGAGCCAACACCAATCGTCGATCATACCAACAAGACACCGTTATACACATCCCCTACCTCCCACACTGCACAGTAACTCGCTCCCAACACCAGCTCACCCACCCGTCCCAACCGACACAGGCCTGATCTTCAACCCAGACCTCTGACTGTGGGTCACCCCCTGACCTTTGGATAACTCCTAACCTCACATCCTCCTAACTGTGGGTAGCCTCTAACCTCACACCCTCCATTGCATGGGCTAAAGGAGACCTGGTGTACCTGCAGCTACAGGCCGTGGTTTTGCGAGGTTTACAATGGGTCATAATGGAATGCTCACCTTTCCAGCAGGTCAGAGATCCTGTTGTTGTTTATCACTCAAGGTCTGAGAGTTAATCAGATGCGAGGCCAGCTACCTGCAAGAGTACACAGACAGGGTGAGCAAACAAACAGCAGGAACAGGAGCGGCCTCAGCCCAAGCCAATATCAACACCACCCACACGTACATTGTCCAGCACTGGGGACAATGACTGCAAGAACAGGGCAAGGAACACGTCACTCTGGCAGAAGGCCCTGTACCTGGACTGGACCTGAGAGGGGTGTACACAGCTCCAGAGAATCACGGCTGCCATTCAAAGGAGCCACTCGCTGACAGCTCACTAAGTTTCCACTGGAATATTTGTTGCCCTGATATTATCACACACTGCCTCAAACACAACCTCATTAAACCGACTTCACTGAGAGCTGGGTGTAGGATTCAAGCTACTGACACTGCTAATAAGACAGAGAGAATGTATCCTATTTAACAAGAAAAACCAATACACACTACCCCTGGACTTCCCACATACACTGACTCTCACTGGGAGAGAGTGGGATTCTCCACATCCATCCCTCACTTCACTCCCCTCCCTTCACCCACCCCCCTCCCCAACCCCTCCTCCCCCGACCCCTCCCCCTCCTCCCTTCACCCACCCACCCCCCTCCTCCTCCCTTCACCCACCCACCCCCCTCCTCTCTCCTCCCCCCTCCTAACCCCCAACCCCTCCCCCCTCCTCCCCCCTCCTCCCCCCTCCTCCCCCAACCCCTCCTCCCCCTCCCCCCTCCTAACCCCCCCCCAACCCCTCCCCCCTCCTCCCTTCCCTTCCCCTCCCACCAACCCCCCTCCCCCGACCCCCCCTTCCCTTCCCTCCTCCTCCCCCCCCCTCCACCCTTTCCTCCTCCTCCCCCCCCCTCCACCCTTTCCTCCTCCATCACCGCCACCCCCATCTCTCGTCCCACCCACCTACTCACCTCCCTCACACCAGTAACGGTCTCTCCACAACAAACAGGAAGTCGGCCGCCTGGAATCAATTCTGTTGCGGACCGGTAGCACCGGCGCACCACATCCGGCTCCCGGCGGGCGCCATGTTGGTGAAGGAGAGGGTTGAATGAGCAGGCGGGCGGGCGCCATGTTGGTGAAGGAGAGGGTTGAATGAGCAGGCGGGCGGGCGTCATGTTGGTGAAGGAGAGGGTTGAATGGGCGGGCGGGCGGGCGCCATGTTGGTGAAGGAGAGGGTTGAATGGGCGGGCGGGCGGGCGCCATGTTGGTGAAGGTGCCGGGGTCACCGTGATGTTGTCGGGCGGCGCTCCCAGTCGGGTCCAGGTGAGTGTGTGACCGGTCCCTCGGCGTTCCCAGCCCGCTGTATCCCCACACTGAGCTCTCAGGCCTCCCATTGAGACTGGAGCCTGTCAGCATCGACCTGGGGCCCAGGCAGCTGAAGGCGCGGCCGCCAATGGTGGAGCGAAGGGTGTCGCGGATAAACAAGAGGCCAGAGCTGGAGGAGAGCGGAGATCTCGGAGGGATGGAGGGCTGGAGGAGGTGACAGAGACAGGGAGGGCCGAGGGCCGAGGGCCATGGAGCGATTGGAAAACAAGGATGGAAATTTTAAAATCGAGGCGTTCCCGGACTGTGAGCCGATGGAGGTCAATGAGCCCGGGGTGATGGGTGGACGGGACTGGGTGCGAGTGAGGATCCGGGCAGCAGAGTTTGAGGGACGGCCAAGTGAACTTTCAACATTTCTATCTGCAGTCACCTGCTAAGTAACGAGAACAACTTTTATTAATTGGGGATGCGTGAGGGGGAAGAGAAAAAAACTCTTCCTCCATTCAGTTGACTCTCCCCCTCCATTTTTATTCTTTCCCCCTTCGTCGAGTTACCTCGCTCCCTCCCCCTTCGTCGAGTTACCTCGCTCCCTCCCCCTTCGTCGAGTGAGCTCGCTCCCTCCCCCTTCGTCGAGTTACCTCGCTCCCTCCCCCTTCGTCGAGTTACCTCGCTCCCTCCCCCTTCGTCGAGTGAGCTCGCTCCCTCCCCCTTCGTCGAGTCAGCTCGCTCCCTCCCCCTTCGTCGAGTCACCTCGCTCCCTCCCCCTTCGTCGAGTCACCTCGCTCCCTCCCCCTTCGTCGAGTCACCTCGCTCCCTCCCCCTTCGTCGAGTCAGCTCGCTCCCTCCCCCTTCGTCGAGTCAGCTCTCCCCCTCCCCCTTCGTCGAGTCAGCTCGCTCCCTCCCCCTTCGTCGAGTGAGCTCGCTCCCTCCCCCTTCGTCGAGTGAGCTCGCTCCCTCCCCCTTCGTCGAGTTAGCTCGCTCCCTCCCCCTTCGTCGAGTGAGCTCGCTCCCTCCCCCTTCGTCGAGTTACCTCGCTCCCTCCCCCTTCGTCGAGTCAGCTCGCTCCCTCCCCCTTCGTCGAGTCAGCTCTCCCCCTCCCCCTTCGTCGAGTTACCTCGCTCCCTCCCCCTTCGTCGAGTCAGCTCGCTCCCTCCCCCTTCGTCGAGTCAGCTCGCTCCCTCCCCCTTCGTCGAGTCAGCTCGCTCCCTCCCCCTTCGTCGAGTCAGCTCGCTCCCTCCCCCTTCGTCGAGTGAGCTCGCTCCCTCCCCCTTCGTCGAGTTAGCTCTCGCTCCCTCCCCCTTCGTCGAGTTAGCTCTCGCTCCCTCCCCCTTCGTCGAGTTAGCTCTCGCTCCCTCCCCCTTCGTCGAGTGAGCTCTCGCTCCCTCCCCCTTCGTCGAGTGAGCTCGCTCCCTCCCCCTTCGTCGAGTCAGCTCGCTCCCTCCCCCTTCGTCGAGTCAGCTCGCTCCCTCCCCCTTCGTCGAGTGAGCTCGCTCCCTCCCCCTTCGTCGAGTTAGCTCTCGCTCCCTCCCCCTTCGTCGAGTTACCTCGCTCCCTCCCCCTTCGTCGAGTCAGCTCGCTCCCTCCCCCTTCGTCGAGTCAGCTCGCTCCCTCCCCCTTCGTCGAGTCAGCTCGCTCCCTCCCCCTTCGTCGAGTGAGCTCGCTCCCTCCCCCTTCGTCGAGTTAGCTCTCGCTCCCTCCCCCTTCGTCGAGTTAGCTCTCGCTCCCTCCCCCTTCGTCGAGTTACCTCGCTCCCTCCCCCTTCGTCGAGTCAGCTCGCTCCCTCCCCCTTCGTCGAGTCAGCTCGCTCCCTCCCCCTTCGTCGAGTCAGCTCGCTCCCTCCCCCTTCGTCGAGTCAGCTCGCTCCCTCCCCCTTCGTCGAGTCAGCTCGCTCCCTCCCCCTTCGTCGAGTTAGCTCTCGCTCTCCATTCATTGAGTTCACTTCCATTATAGGATGGAGATTAATGGAAAAACTGCAGCTCAGATTCCCTGGGACATCACCAGGGTTGAGTGGTCACAGTGACGGTGAGACTTGAAAAATTGTGACATTTTTTAACTGGAGCTGAGAATGTCTTCAAGTTATGCCACTTTCTGATAGGGTGGAAATGTGGGATTCTGTGCTAAAAGCTATTGTTTAAGCAGAGTTCATAAATCGATTGAGAGAGGTGGTGGTGAGATCGAGCTGGGTGTTGTCAGCGTACATGTGGAACCTGACATGTTTACAGATAATGTGAAGTAGGAGGCGGTCAACAACAGGTCCTTGGGAGACTCCAGAGATAACGGTGTGGGACTGGGAAGAGAATTCATTGCTGGCGAATCTCTGGCTACAATTGGATCGGTAAGAGTGGAACCAGGCCAGTGCAGTCCCACTCGAGTGGACAACAGAGGGGAGGCATTGGGGAGGATGGCTGATCTGTACCTCAACTCTATTCACCCACCTTTGCTTCATGTCCCTTGATACCCTTACCAAACAAAAATTTATCAATCTCAGTCTTGAAAGCTCATATTAATCCCCAGTATCCACAGCCTTTTAATGGAGAGAATTCCAGATTTCTCCTACCCTTTGTGAAAAGGTAGCTTCCTAATTTCACTCCTAAATGGCCGAGCTCTAATTGAAGAGCTCATTCTGGATTCCATCACCAGAGAAAATAGTTTCTCCGTATCAACCCACCCTGCAAGCGATGCGCACCCCACCCTACGGTCCCCTGGGGTACGGTACCATAACGGTTATGTTACTGGACTAGTAATCATAGAAAATTTACAGTACAGAAGGAGGCAATTCGGCCCAATCTGTTCGGGGCGGCCGAATCCAGGGGCCTGGACTAATAATCCGGAGTTATGAGTTCAAATCCCGCCACGGCAGCTGGGGAATTTAAATTCAATTAATTAAATAAAATCTGGAATAAAAGCTGGTATCAGTGATGGTGACCATGAAACTACCGGATTGTCGTAAAAACCCATCCGGTTCAGTGATATCCTTCAGGGAAGGAAACCTGCCGTCCTTACCCAGTCTGGCCTATATGTGGTTGATTCTTAACTGCCCGCTGAAATGTTATCACAGCTACTCAGTTGTACAATCCTGCGACAAAAAGTCACAATAAGAATAAAACCGGACGGACCACCCGGCATCGGACCACTAGGCACCGGACACGACAAAGGCAAACCAAGCCCAGTCGACCCTGCAAAGTCCTCCTCACTAACATCTGGGGACTTGTGCCAAAATTGGGAGAGCTGTCCCAAAGACTAGTCAAGTAACAGCCTGACAGCCCTACTCACAGAATCATACCTTTCAGCCAACGTCCCAGACTCTTCCATCACCATCCCTGGGTATGTCCTGTCCCACCAGCAGGACAGACCCACCAAAGGTGGCGGTGATATACAGTCAAGAGGGAGTGGCCCTGGGAGTCCTCGACATTGACTCCGGACCCCCTGAAATCTCAGGGCATCAGGTCAAACATGGGCAAGGAAACCTCCTGCTGATTACCATCTACCGTCCTCCCTCAGCTGATGAATCGTCCTCCTCCATGTTGAACACCACTTGGAGGAAGCACTGAGGGTAGAAAGGGCACAGAATGTACTCTGGGTGGGGGACTTCAATATCCATCACCAAGAGTGACTCGGTAGCACCGCTACTGACCGAGCTGGCTGAGACCTGAAGGACATAGCTGCTAGACTGGACCTGCGGCAGGTGGTGAGAGAATCAACACGAGGGAAAAACCTACTTGACCTCGTCCTCACCAATCCACCTGTCACAGATGCATCTATCCATGACAGTGTTGGTAGGAGTGACCACCGCACAGTCCTCGTGGAGACGAAGTCCCATCTTCGCACTGAGGACACCATCCAACGTGTTGTGTGGCACTACCACCGTGCTAAATGGAATAGATTCAGAACAGATCTAGCAGCTCAAAACTGGGCATTCATGAGGTGCTGTGGGCCATCAGCAGCAGAATTGTATTCCAGCACAATCTGTAACCTCATGGCCCGGCATATTCCTCACTCTACCATTACCAACAAGCCAGGGGATCAACCCTGGTTCAATGAGGAGTGTAGAAGAGCATGCCAGGAGCAGCACCAGGCGTACCTAAAAATGAGGGGAAGCTACAACACAGGACGACATGCATTCTAAACAGCGGAAGCAGTGTGCTAAAGACAGAGCTAAGCGATTCCACAACCAACGGATCAGATCAAAGCTCTGCAGTACTGCCACATCCAGTCGTGAATGGTGGTGGACAATTAAACAACTAACGGGAGGAGGAGGCTCCGTAAACATCCCCATCCTCAACGATGGCACAGTCCAGCACGTGAGTGCAAAAGACAAGGCTGAAGAGTTTCCAACCATCTTCAGCCAGAAGTGCCGAGTGGATGATCCATCTCAGCCTCCTCCCGATATCCCCACCATCACAGAAGCCAGGCTTCAGCCAATTCGATTCTCTCTACGTGATATCAAGAAACAGCTGAGTGCACTGGATACAGCAAAGGCTATGGGCCCCGACAACATCCCAGCTGTAGTGCTGAAGACTTGTGCTCCAGAACTAGCTGCGCCTCCAGCCAAACTGTTCCAGTGCAGCTACAACACGGCATCTACCCGACAATGTGGAAAATTGCCCAGGTATATCCTGTCCACAAAAAGCAGGACAAATCCAATCCGGCCAATTACCGCCCCATCAGTCTACTCTCAATCATCAGCAAAGTGATGGAAGGTGTCGTCGACAGTGCTATCAAGCGGCACTTACTCACCAATAACCTGCTCACCAGTGCTCAGTTTGGGTTCTGCCAGGACCACTCGGCTCCAGACCTCATTACAACCTTGGTCCAAACATGGACAAAAGAGCTGAATTCCAGAAATGAGGTGAGAGTGACTGCCTTTGACATCAAGGCAGCATTTGACTGAGTGTGACACCAAGGAGCCCAGGTAAAATTGAAGTCAATGGGAATCAGGGGGAAAACTCTCCAGTGGCTGGAGTCATACCTAGCACAAAGGAAGATGGTAGTGGTTGTTGGAGGCCAATCATCTCAGCCCCAGGACACTGCTGCAGGAGTTCCTCAGGGCAGTGTCCGAGGCCCAACCACCTTCAGCTGCTTCATCAATGACCTTCCCTCCATCATAAGGTCAGAAGTGAGGCTGTTAGCTGATGATTGCACAGTGTTCAGTTCCATTCACAACCCCTCAGATAATGAAGCAGTCCGAGCCCGCATGCAGCAAGACCTGGACAACATCCAGGCTTGGGCTGATAAGTGACAAGTAACATTCGTGCTGGACAAGTGCCAGGCAATGACCATCTCCAACAACCACCTCCCCTTAACATTCAACGGCATTACCATTCCGAACAGCACTGTTGGAGAACCTTCACTACACGGACTGCAGCGGTTCAAGAAGGTGGCTCACCACCACCTTCTCAACGGCAATTAGGGATGGGCAATAAATGCTGGCGTTGCCAGCGATACCCATCCCATGAATGAGTAAAAAAAAAGCACTCCCCACCCTGCAAACTGCACACGCCCCACCCTAGAAAAAACATACTTCCCACCCTGCAAACTGCACACGCCCCACCCCTGCAAACTGCACACGCCCCACCCCTGCAAACTGCACACGCCCCACCCCTGCAAACTGCACACGCCCCACCCCTGCAAACTGCACACGCCCCACCCCTGCAAACTGCACACGCCCCACCCTGCAAACTGCACACGCCCCACCCCTGCAAACTGCACACGCCCCACCCCTGCAAACTGCACACGCCCCGCCCCTGCAAACTGCACACGCCCCGCCCCTGCAAACTGCACACGCCCCACCCTGCAAACTGTTGATCAAATGCTTCAAAGAGTTGACAACAGGAGAAAAGTCCTGTCTGCATAAAACTAAAACAAAAAGTGTACAAAAATGCAAAAAATAGCACAGATCCTGGTGACTGGGAGAGATACAAAGAACAGCAAAGGGTGACAAAACAGATCGGAAGAGCTACAAAAAGGGAGAATGTGAAGAAAATTGCAAGAGATATTAAAATCAACACAAAAAATCTTAAAACACAAAAGAAAATATTCGGAAAAAGAGGGTGATCCAGAGCAAAGTGGGCCCCTAAAAAACTGATAATGGTGATAATAAGGAAATGGCGGACATGTTAAATAATTACTTTGTGTCAGTATTTACAGTGGAGGAAGAGGATAGCATGCCGGACACTCCAAGGAAATTAATTTTGAATCAGGGACGGGGACTCACCATAATTAACGTAAGTAAATTAACAGTGTTGAAGAAAATAATGGCATTAAAGAGTGCCACATCCCCAGGACCAGATGGTTTCCATCCCAGGGTTTTAAAGGAAGTGGGTGAGAATGCTGCGGATGCCCCAACTATAATCTCCCAAAGTTCTCCCGATTCAGGAACCGTTCCTTTAGATTGGAAAATTGCTCATGTCACTGCTATTTAAGAAAGTTACCCTAACATCTGTTGTAGGGAAATTCTTAGAGTCTATAATTAAGGATAGAGTGACTGAACACCTTGAAAATTTTCAGCTGATCGGAGAGAGCCAGCATGGATTTGTAAAATGTAGGTCGAGTCTGATGAGCCTGATTGAATTTTTTGAAGAGGTGACTATAGCAGTGGTCAGGGGAATGGCTATGGATGTTGTTTATATGGACTTCAAGAAGGCATTTGATAAAGTCCCTCATAAGAGACTGTTAGCTAAAGTTGAAGCTCATGGAATTGAGGGAAATTGTTGACCTGGTTTGGAAATTGGCTGAGCGGCAGGAGACAGAGAGTGGGGATAATGGGCAGGTATACAAATTGCCAGGATGTGACCAGTGGTGTCCCACAGGGATCTGTGTTGGGGCCTCAACTATTCTCTATTTATTAACGACTTAGATGACGTGATAGAGAGCCAATGACACAAAGATAGGCAGCATTGGAAGCAGTGCTTTGGAAGCATAAAGTTACAGAGAGATATTAATAGATTAAGTGAATGGGCAAAACTGTGGCAAATGGATTTCAATGTAGGCAAGTGTGAGGTCATCCACTTTGAACCTAAAAAGGATAGATCAGAGTTCTTTCTAATGGTGAAAAGCTCGAAACAGTGGAGGTCCAAAGAGACTTAGGGGTCCATGTACCTAGATCATTAAAATGTCATGGACAGGTACAGAAAATAATCAAAAAGGATAATGGAATGCTGGCCTTTATATCTAGAGGACTAGGATACAAGGGGGTAGAAGTTTTGCTACAGCTATACAAAGCCCCGGTTAGACCGCACCTGAGTACTGTGTTCAGTTCTGGGCACCGCACCTTAGGGAGGATATAATGGCCTTGGAGGGAGTGCAGCGTAGATTTACTAGAATGATACCAGGACTCCAAGGGTTAAATTACAAGGCGAGATTACACAAACTTAATTTAGAAGAATAAGGGATGATTTAATTTAAAAGATTAAGGGGAACTGATAGGGTAGATGGAGAGAAACTATTTCTGCTGGTTGGGGAGTCTCGGACTAGTGGGCACAGTCTAAAAATTAGAGCCAGGATTTCAGGAGTGAAGTTAGGAAACACTTCTACACACAAAGAGTGGGAGAAGTTTGGAACACTCGTCCATAAACAGCAGTTGGTGCTAGCTCAGTTATTAATTTTAAATCTGAGATTGATAGATTTTTGTTAATCAAAGGTATTAAGGGATATGGGGCTAAGGCGGGTATATGGAGTTAGGTCACAGATCGGCCATGGTCTCATTGAATAGTGGAACAGGCTCGAGGGGCTAAATGGCCTCCTCCTGTTCCTATGTTCCTAATGGATTTTAAATCTAGAAAGTGTCATTGGACAGAACGACCAGACCATCACAGCCCCAGAAATTGCCTCACAAGTCATTCTAACATATCCTCCGTCCTGTGCGCAGAGACACTGCGATCCAGTGCGCAGAGACACTGCGATCCAGTGCGCAGAGACACTGCGATCCAGTGCGCAGAGACACTGCGATCCAGTGCCGACTCCCCTTGGTATACAGACTTGCACCTTGAGCAGTCAATGAGGCCTTGGTCGAAGTATTCTGAAAGGAAAATTGGCACAGTGGTGAACGGCTCGTGCCACATCAGAACATGGGTCAAAGGGGTTTTATTTGGTCCTCAACATGGACATGCATGTCGGAATAAACTGGGCAGACAGTAATACCAGCTTCTGTGTTAAGACTGACATGTTGCTATTGCTTACTGCATACACAGGAACAGTTCTTTAAATCTTAACTGTACCAGGTCCAGCTTACAGTGTCCAGAGCTGAGCCCCAACCCTGGGTTTCTTTATAGTTAAAAAATTAAATAGAACCAAAAGAATATAGGAGGGGAGGGCCCCAGAATTCCTTGTGTGGAACACAACACTGTGCACTTAGCAATCCACATTCTGGAGCCTTGAGGCAAATGATTTATTTTATTACATAGTTTTCATCAATCAACTTGTTAGAAAGCACTGTCACAATATTGAGCATGAATATGTGTAGACACTCTTGGGTCTGCCAGTTGTGTTTAGGATCAGGTCCATGCGATGTGTGTGAGGGATCACTTTAATTCCAGTCATTATTTTCATCCTCGCTCTCAAACATTTCTTCTGTTATTTTCATCTACACTTTCATTGGAACAATCAGAAACTCATCCTCTCCTGGAAAACAGAGAAAGATTAGTCACCTCATGGTCCCTTACAGGCTAGTGTTACAGAGCAACAATACAGGAAGTGCAGGCCAGTTCCTCACAGTCCTGTCCTTCCCTCTGCCTCTCAAGGCTACTCTGTCCTTTTAACTATTTACACCTCCCCACCCCCTATGAAGGGCAGGGACCCTCCGATTTCCACCCCCAACTCTGCCCTCGAGCACCCACTGCCTGACTGACTTTGTTCTGCTGCCTCACTTCACTCACCAGCAGGACTTTGGTGGTGATTGTTAGTTCTACCATTAAACTGACGTGGCCAGGAGGTAGAGGTGCTGTCAGCTGTCATGTACGTGGGGTTCAGCTGGGACTGAGTTTGAAAGGAAGATTTCCAGTACCTTCTGGGACTGCGTCGCAGTACTCCTCACACTCCTTCAGGGTGTAGAACTTGTTGCCGTTTCCTTGACACCCACCGTACTTGAAGGCAATGCATTTACCGATAACCGAATCAAATGCCCAGAGATCGATACTGGATATGCACGGACCGGCTTCAATAGGCAATCTACAGGCAGCTGCAACAGAGGAGGAGAAGACTTGTTAGAAAGAGAATCGATAAGAGGGTTCAACGGAGGCAGCAGGCAGTGAGACTGGGAACCTCCAACATCCAGTCAGCACATGATTGCGTTTGGCTGTGATGCTCCCATGGTCGACTGACCAGCCAACATTCACTGTCCAGACTCACACACGAAGAGGGACTACGGAGATAAGATAGCAGACGCTTCTCAACACAGATAGGATGACACTTATATCAAAGACTTTAGGACAGGCTGGGGAGAAATTGGAGGAAAAAATTCATCTGCTCCCCCCGCCCCCACCCCAGGCAGGGTTTAGTGTTACGTAGGTTTGGTGCGGTCACTCTGTGCATCAACCCGTGCAGCCCAACCGAGAATACACACAGGCGGGCTTACCACGACCAAGAGTACACGGAGACGGACGCACCCCGACCGAGAGTACACACAGACTTGTGTAATGTGCACCCACTGTTAATGTAGTGACACGGGAACGTACCCTCACTGTCAGGACATAGGAATATACTCTCACTGTAACTGCAGGGACACAGGAATATACTCTCACTGTAACTGCAGGGACACAGGAATATACTCTCACTGTAACTGAAGGGACACAGGAATATACTCTCACTGTAACTGTCGGGACACAGGAATATACTCTCACTGTAACTGAAGGGACACAGGAAAGTACTCTCACTGTAACTGTAGGGACACAGGAATATACTCTCACTGTAACTGAAGGGACACAGGAATATACTCTCACTGTAACTGAAGGGACACAGGAATATACTCTCACTGTAACTGTCGGGACACAGGAAAGTACTCTCACTGTAACTGAAGGGACACAGGAATATACTCTCACTGTAACTGTAGGGACACAGGAATATACTCTCACTGTAACTGAAGGGACACAGGAATATACTCTCACTGTAACTGAAGGGACACAGGAATATACTCTCACTGTAACTGAAGGGACACAGGAATATACTCTCACTGTAACTGTCGGGACACAGGAAAGTACTCTCACTGTAACTGAAGGGACACAGGAATATACTCTCACTGTAACTGAAGGGACACAGGAATATACTCTCACTGTAACTGAAGGGACACAGGAAAGTACTCTCACTGTAACTGAAGGGACACAGGAATATACTCACTGTAACTGAAGGGACACAGGAAAGTACACTCACTGTAACTGAAGGGACACAGGAAAGTACACTCACTAACTGTCAGGACACAGGAAAGTACACTCACTAACTGTCGGGACACAGGATTGTACACTCACTGTAACTGTCGGGACACAGGATTGTACACTCACTGTAACTGAAGGGACACAGGATTGTACACTCACTGTAACTGTCGGGACACAGGATTGTACACTCACTGTAACTGAAGGGACACAGGATTGTACACTCACTGTAACTGAAGGGACACAGGATTGTACACTCACTGTAACTGAAGGGACACAGGATTGTACACTCACTGTAACTGAAGGGACACAGGATTGTACACTCACTGTAACTGAAGGGACACAGGATTGTACACTCACTGTAACTGTCGGGACACAGGATTGCACACTCACTGTAACTGAAGGGACACAGGATTGTACACTCACTGTAACTGAAGGGACACAGGATTGTACACTCACTGTAACTGAAGGGACACAGGATTGTACACTCACTGTAACTGAAGGGACACAGGATTGTACACTCACTGTAACTGAAGGGACACAGGATTGTACACTCACTGTAACTGAAGGGACACAGGATTGTACACTCACTGTAACTGAAGGGACACAGGAATCTACACTCACTGCAACTGTCGGGACACAGGAAAGTACACTCACTGCAGGGACACAGGAAAGTACATTCGTTGGGACACAGGAAAGTACACTCCCTGTAGGGACACAGGAATGCTCACCGATGCTCAGTTTGGGTTCCGCCAGGACCACTCGGCTTCAGACCTCATTAAAGCCTTGATCCAAACATGGACAAAAGAGCTGAATTCCAGAGGTGAGGTGAGAGTGACTGCCCCTGATATCAAGGCAGCATTTGACCGAGTGTGGCACCAAGGAGCCCAGGTAAAATTGAAGTCAGTGGGAATCAGGGGAAAAACTCTTCAGTGGCTGGAGTCATACCGAGCACAAAGGAAGATGGTAGTGGTTGTTGGAGGCCAATCATCTCAGCCCCAGGACATTGCTGCAGGAGTTCCTCAGGGCAGTGTCCTAGGCCCAACCATCTTCAGCTGCTTCATCAATGACCTTCCCTCCATCATAAGGTCAGAAATGGGGATGTTCGCTGATGATTGCGCAGTGTTCAGTTCCATTCACAACCCCTCAGATAATGAAGCAGTCCGAGCCCGCATGCAGCAAGACCTGGACAACATCCAGTCTTGGGCTGATAAGTGGCAAGTAACATTCATGCCAGACAAGTGCCAGGCAATGACCATCTCCAAAAAGAGAGAGTCTAACCACCTCCCCTTGACATTCAATGGAATTACCATCGCTGAATCCCCCACCATCACCATCCTGGGGGTCACCATTGACCAGAAACTTAACTGGACCAGTCATATAAATACTGTGGCTACAAGAGCTGGTCAGAGGCTGGGTATTCTGTGGCGAGTAACTCACCTCCTGACTCCCCAAAGCCTTTCCACCATCTACAAGGCACAAGTCAGGAGTGTGATGGAATACTCTCCACTTGCCTGGATGAGTGCAGCTCCAACAACACTCAAGAAGCTCGACACCATCCAGGACAAAGCAGCCCGCTTGATTGGCACCCCATCCACCACCCTAAACATTCACTCCCTTCACCACCGGCGCACAGTGGCTGCAGTGTGTACCACCCACAGGATGCACTGCAGCAACTCGCCAAGGCTTCTTCGACAGCACCTCCCAAACCCGCGACCTCTACCACCTAGAAGGATAAGAGCAGCAGTCACATGGGAACAACACCACCTGCACGTTCCCCTCCAAGTCACACACCATCCCAACTTGGAAATATATCGCCGTTCCTTCATCGTCACTGGGTCAAAATCCTGGAACTCCCTTCCTAACAGCACTGTGGGAGAACCTTCACCACACGGACTGCAGCGGTTCAAGAAGGCGGCTCATGACCACCTTCTCAAGGGCAATTAGGGATGGGCAATAAATGCCGGCCTCGCCAGCAACGCCCACATCCCATGAACGAATAAAAAAAACCTCACAAGGTACACAGGAATGTACACGCAATGCAGGGTCACAGGAACGTACGTTCACTGTTACTGAAGGGACACATGACTGTACGCTAACTGTTACGCGAGAGACACAGAATATACACTAAATGTCGGAGCACAGGAATGTACACTCACTTATTGTAGAGACACAGGAATGTATACTGAGTGAAGGGACACAGGACTGTACACTCAAGATAACCGTCGCGACACAGAAATCTACCCGCACTGCAGGAACTCAGGAATGCACCCTGTTTGAATTTGTGACCTCACCGACAGTCCTGCAGGTCTGAAGACATTCCCGATCAGACACAAAGTTGTTTCTGTTTCCAAGACAGCCACCAAAAGTAAATTTCTCACAGGTCATCGAGGATTGGTTGTAGTGATACCTGGGAAAGAACCCAAAGCACGGTCCAGCATCATGTGCCAGTTGGCAAGAATCTGAGGAAAAAGGAAAGTAAAACATTAATTTAAATGCAGAAAATCTCGATGCAGAATAAAAGTACACTCAGGAACCCAAGCCCCTCATACTCCAATAACAGAACACTCAGGAACACATCCCCCTCACACTCCAATAACAGAACACTCAGGAACACATCCCCCTCACACTCCAATAACAGAACACTCAGGAACACATCCCCCTCACACTCCAATAACAGGGGACTCAGGAACACATCCCCCTCACACTCCAATAACAGGGGACTCAGGAACACATCCCCCTCACACTCCAATAACAGAACACTCAGGAACACATCCCCCTCACACTCCAATAACAGAACACTCAGGAACACATCCCCCTCACACTCCAGTAACAGAACACTCAGGAACACATCCCCCTCACACTCCAATAACAGAACACTCAGGAACACATCCCCCTCACACTCCAATAACAGAACACTCAGGAACACATCCCCCTCACACTCCAATAACAGAACACTCAGGAACACATCCCCCTCACACTCCAATAACAGAACACTCAGGAACACATCCCCCTCACACTCCAATAACAGAACACTCAGGAACACATCCCCCTCACACTCCAATAACAGAACACTCAGGAACACATCCCCCTCACACTCCAATAACAGAACACTCAGGAACACATCCCCCTCACACTCCAATAACAGGGGACTCAGGAACACATCCCCCTCACACTCCAATAACAGAACACTCAGGAACACATCCCCCTCACACTCTAATAACAGAACACTCAGGAACACATCCCCCTCACACTCCAATAACAGAACACTCAGGAACACATCCCCCTCACACTCCAATAACAGAACACTCAGGAACACATCCCCCTCACACTCCAATAACAGAACACTCAGGAACACATCCCCCTCACACTCCAATAACAGAACACTCAGGAACACATCCCCCTCACACTCCAATAACAGAACACTCAGGAACACATCCCCCTCACACTCCAATAACAGAACACTCAGGAACACATCCCCCTCACACTCCAATAACAGAACACTCAGGAACACATCCCCCTCACACTCCAATAACAGAACACTCAGGAACACATCCCCCTCACACTCCAATAACAGGACACTCAGGAACACATCCCCCTCACACTCCAATAACAGGACACTCAGGAACACATCCCCCTCACACTCCAATAACAGGGGACTCAGGGACACATCCCCCTCACACTCCAATAACAGAACACTCAGGAACATATCCCCCTCACACTCCAATAACAGGACACTCAGGAACACATCCCCCTCACACTCTAATAACAGAACACTCAGGAACACATCCCCCTCACACTCCAATAACAGAACACTCAGGAACACATCCCCCTCACACTCCAATAACAGAACACTCAGGAACACATCCCCCTCACACTCCAATAACAGAACACTCAGGAACACATCCCCCTCACACTCTAATAACAGGACACTCAGGAACACATCCCCCTCACACTCCAATAACAGAACACTCAGGAACACATCCCCCTCACACTCCAATAACAGAACACTCAGGAACACATCCCCCTCACACTCCAATAACAGAACACTCAGGAACACATCCCCCTCACACTCCAATAACAGAACACTCAGGAACACATCCCCCTCACACTCCAATAACAGGGGACTCAGGAACACATCCCCCTCACACTCCAATAACAGAACACTCAGGAACACATCCCCCTCACACTCCAATAACAGGGGACTCAGGAACACATCCCCCTCACATTCCAATAACAGAACACTCAGGAACACATCCCCCTCACACTCCAATAACAGAACACTCAGGAACACATCCCCCTCACACTCCAATAACAGAACACTCAGGAACACATCCCCCTCACACTCCAATAACAGAACACTCAGGAACACATCCCCCTCACACTCCAATAACAGGGGACTCAGGAACACATCCCCCTCACACTCCAATAACGGAACACTCAGGAACACATTCCCCTCACACTCCAATAACAGAACACTCAGGAACACATCCCCCTCACACTCCAATAACAGAACACTCAGGAACACATCCCCCTCACACTCCAATAACAGGACACTCAGGAACACATCCCCCTCACACTCCAATAACAGAACACTCAGGAACACATCCCCCTCACACTCCAATAACAGGGGACTCAGGAACACATCCCCCTCACACTCCAATAACAGAACACTCAGGAACACATCCCCCTCACACTCCAATAACAGAACACTCAGGAACACATCCCCCTCACACTCCAATAACAGGGGACTCAGGGACACATCCCCCTCACACTCCAATAACAGAACACTCAGGAACACATCCCCCTCACACTCCAATAACAGAACACTCAGGAACACATCCCCCTCACACTCCAATAACAGGACACTCAGGAACACATTCCCCTCACACTCCAATAACAGAACACTCAGGAACACATCCCCCTCACACTCCAATAACAGAACACTCAGGAACACATCCCCCTCACACTCCAATAACAGGGGACTCAGGAACACATCCCCCTCACACTCCAATAACAGAACACTCAGGAACACATCCCCCTCACACTCCAATAACAGAACACTCAGGAACACATCCCCCTCACACTCCAATAACAGAACACTCAGGAACACATCCCCCTCACACTCCAATAACAGAACACTCAGGAACACATCCCCCTCACACTCCAATAACAGAACACTCAGGAACACATCCCCCTCACACTCCAATAACAGAACACTCAGGAACACATCCCCCTCACACTCCAATAACAGAACACTCAGGAACACATCCCCCTCACACTCCAATAACAGGGGACTCAGGAACACATCCCCCTCACACTCCAATAACAGAACACTCAGGAACACATCCCCCTCACACTCCAATAACAGAACACTCAGGAACACATCCCCCTCACACTCCAATAACAGGACACTCAGGAACACATCCCCCTCACACTCCAATAACAGAACACTCAGGAACACATCCCCCTCACACTCCAATAACAGAACACTCAGGAACACATCCCCCTCACACTCCAATAACAGAACACTCAGGAACACATCCCCCTCACACTCCAATAACAGGGGACTCAGGAACACATCCCCCTCACACTCCAATAACAGGGGACTCAGGAACACATCCCCCTCACACTCCAATAACAGAACACTCAGGAACACATCCCCCTCACACTCCAATAACAGAACACTCAGGAACACATCCCCCTCACACTCCAATAACAGAACACTCAGGAACACATCCCCCTCACACTCCAATAACAGAACACTCAGGAACACATCCCCCTCACACTCCAATAACAGAACACTCAGGAACACATCCCCCTCACACTCCAATAACAGGGGACTCAGGAACACATCCCCCTCACACTCCAATAACAGGGGACTCAGGAACACATCCCCCTCACACTCCAATAACAGGGGACTCAGGAACACATCCCCCTCACACTCCAATAACAGAACACTCAGGAACACATCCCCCTCACACTCCAATAACAGAACACTCAGGAACACATCCCCCTCACACTCCAATAACAGAACACTCAGGAACACATCCCCCTCACACTCCAATAACAGAACACTCAGGAACACATCCCCCTCACACTCCAATAACAGAACACTCAGGAACACATCCCCCTCACACTCCAATAACAGGGGACTCAGGAACACATCCCCCTCACACTCCAATAACAGAACACTCAGGAACACATCCCCCTCACACTCCAATAACAGAACACTCAGGAACACATCCCCCTCACACTCCAATAACAGGGGACTCAGGAACACATCCCCCTCACACTCCAATAACAGAACACTCAGGAACACATCCCCCTCACACTCCAATAACAGAACACTCAGGAACACATCCCCCTCACACTCCAATAACAGAACACTCAGGAACACATCCCCCTCACACTCCAATAACAGAACACTCAGGAACACATCCCCCTCACACTCCAATAACAGAACACTCAGGAACACATTCCCCTCACACTCCAATAACAGAACACTCAGGAACACATCCCCCTCACACTCCAATAACAGAACACTCAGGAACACATCCCCCTCACACTCCAATAACAGGACACTCAGGAACACATCCCCCTCACACTCCAATAACAGGGGACTCAGGAACACATCCCACTCACACTCCAATAACAGAACACTCAGGAACACATCCCCCTCACACTCCAATAACAGAACACTCAGGAACACATTCCCCTCACACTCCAATAACAGGGGACTCAGGAACACATCCCCCTCACACTCCAATAACAGAACACTCAGGAACACATCCCCCTCACACTCCAATAACGGAACACTCAGGGACACATCCCCCTCACACTCCAATAACAGGACACTCAGGAACACATCCCCCTCACACTCCAATAACAGGGGACTCAGGAACACATCCCCCTCACACTCCAATAACAGAACACTCAGGAACACATCCCCCTCACACTCCAACAACAGAACACTCAGGAACACATCCCCCTCACACTCCAATAACAGAACACTCAGGAACACATCCCCCTCACACTCCAATAACAGAACACTCAGGAACACATCCCCCTCACACTCCAATAACAGGGGACTCAGGAACACATCCCCCTCACACTCCAATAACAGAACACTCAGGAACACATCCCCCTCACACTCCAATAACAGAACACTCAGGAACACATCCCCCTCACACTCCAATAACAGGACACTCAGGAACACATCCCCCTCACACTCCAATAACTGAACACTCAGGAACACATCCCCCTCACACTCCAATAACAGGACACTCAGGAACACATCCCCCTCACACTCCAATAACAGAACACTCAGGAACACATCCCCCTCACACTCCAATAACAGGACACTCAGGAACACATCCCCCTCACACTCCAATAACAGAACACTCAGGAACACATCCCCCTCACACTCCAATAACAGAACACTCAGGAACACATCCCCCTCACACTCCAATAACAGGACACTCAGGAACACATCCCCCTCACACTCCAATAACAGGACACTCAGGAACACATCCCCCTCACACTCCAATAACTGAACACTCAGGAACACATCCCCCTCACACTCCAATAAATGGACACTCAGGAACACATCCCCCTCACAGTCCAATAACAGGGGACTCAGGAACACATCCCCCTCACACTCCAATAACAGAACACTCAGGAACACATCCCCCTCACAGTCCAATAACAGGGGACTCAGGAACACATTCCCCTCACACTCCAATAACAGGACACTCAGGAACACATCCCCCTCACACTCCAATAACAGAACACTCAGGAACACATCTCCCTCACACTCCAATAACAGGGGACTCAGGAACACATCCCCCTCACACTCCAATAACAGAACACTCAGGAACACATCCCCCTCACACTCCAATAACAGAACACTCAGGAACACATCCCCCTCACACTCCAATAACAGGGGACTCAGGAACACATCCCCCTCACACTCCAATAACAGAACACTCAGGAACACATCCCCCTCACACTCCAATAACAGAACACTCAGGAACACATCCCCCTCACACTCCAATAACAGAACACTCAGGAACACATCCCCCTCACACTCCAATAACAGAACACTCAGGAACACATCCCCCTCACACTCCAATAACAGAACACTCAGGAACACATCCCCCTCACACTCCAATAACAGAACACTCAGGAACACATCCCCCTCACACTCCAATAACAGAACACTCAGGAACACATCCCCCTCACACTCCAATAACAGAACACTCAGGAACACATCCCCCTCACACTCCAATAACAGGGGACTCAGGAACACATCCCCCTCACACTCCAATAACAGAACACTCAGGAACACATCCCCCTCACACTCCAATAACAGAACACTCAGGAACACATCCCCCTCACACTCCAATAACAGGGGACTCAGGAACACATCCCCCTCACACTCCAATAACAGAACACTCAGGAACACATCCCCCTCACACTCCAATAACAGAACACTCAGGAACACATCCCCCTCACACTCCAATAACAGAACACTCAGGAACACATCCCCCTCACACTCCAATAACAGAACACTCAGGAACACATCCCCCTCACACTCCAATAACAGAACACTCAGGAACACATCCCCCTCACACTCCAATAACAGAACACTCAGGAACACATCCCCCTCACACTCCAATAACAGGGGACTCAGGAACACATCCCCCTCACACTCCAATAACAGAACACTCAGGAACACATCCCCCTCACACTCCAATAACAGAACACTCAGGAACACATCCCCCTCACACTCCAATAACTGAACACTCAGGAACACATCCCCCTCACACTCCAATAAATGGACACTCAGGAACACATCCCCCTCACAGTCCAATAACAGGGGACTCAGGAACACATCCCCCTCACACTCCAATAACAGAACACTCAGGAACACATCCCCCTCACAGTCCAATAACAGGGGACTCAGGAACACATTCCCCCTCACACTCCAATAACAGGACACTCAGGAACACATCCCCCTCACACTCCAATAACAGAACACTCAGGAACACATCTCCCTCACACTCCAATAACAGGGGACTCAGGAACACATCCCCCTCACACTCCAATAACAGAACACTCAGGAACACATCCCCCTCACACTCCAATAACAGAACACTCAGGAACACATCCCCCTCACACTCCAATAACAGGGGACTCAGGAACACATCCCCCTCACACTCCAATAACAGAACACTCAGGAACACATCCCCCTCACACTCCAATAACAGAACACTCAGGAACACATCCCCCTCACACTCCAATAACAGAACACTCAGGAACACATCCCCCTCACACTCCAATAACAGAACACTCAGGAACACATCCCCCTCACACTCCAATAACAGAACACTCAGGAACACATCCCCCTCACACTCCAATAACAGAACACTCAGGAACACATCCCCCTCACACTCCAATAACAGAACACTCAGGAACACATCCCCCTCACACTCCAATAACAGAACACTCAGGAACACATCCCCCTCACACTCCAATACAGGGACTCAGGAACACATCCCCCTCACACTCCAATAACAGAACACTCAGGAACACATCCCCCTCACACTCCAATAACAGAACACTCAGGAACACATCCCCTCACACTCCAATAACAGGGACTCAGGAACACATCCCCCTCACACTCCAATAACAGAACACTCAGGAACACATCCCCCTCAACACTCCAATAACAGAACACTCAGGAACACATCCCCCTCACACTCCAATAACAGAACACTCAGGAACACATCCCCCTCACACTCCAATAACAGAACACTCAGGAACACATCCCCCTCACACTCCAATAACAGAACACTCAGGAACACATCCCCCTCACACTCCAATAACAGAACACTCAGGAACACATCCCCCTCACACTCCAATAACAGAACACTCAGGAACACATCCCCCTCACACTCCAATAACAGGGACTCAGGAACACATCCCCCTCACACTCCAATAACAGAACACTCAGGAACACATCCCCCTCACACTCCAATAACAGGAACACTCAGGAACACATCCCCCTCACACTCCAATAACAGGACACTCAGGAACACATCCCCCTCACAGCTCCAATAACAGGGGACTCAGGAACACATCCCCCTCACACTCCAATAACAGGGGACTCAGGAACACATCCCCCTCACACTCCAATAACAGGGACTCAGGAACACATCCCTCACACTCCAATAATAGAACACTCAGGAACACATCCCCCTCACACTCCAATAACAGAACACTCAGGAACACATCCCCCTCACACTCCAATAACAGAACACTCAGGAACACATCCCCCTCACACTCCAATAACAGAACACTCAGGAACACATCCCCCTCACACTCCAATAACAGAACACTCAGGAACACATCCCCCTCACACTCCAATAACAGGGGACTCAGGAACACATCCCCCTCACAACTCCAATAACAGGGGACTCAGGAACACATCCCCCTCACACTCCAATAACAGAACACTCAGGAACACATCCCCCTCACACTCCAATAACAGAACACTCAGGAACACATCCCCCTCACACTCCAATAACAGAACACTCAGGAACACATCCCCCTCACACTCCAATAACAGAACACTCAGGAACACATCCCCCTCACACTCCAATAACAGAACACTCAGGAACACATCCCCCTCACACTCCAATAACAGAACACTCAGGAACACATCCCCCTCACACTCCAATAACAGAACACTCAGGAACACAATCCCCCTCACACTCCAATAACAGAACACTCAGGAACACATCCCCCTCACACTCCAATAAACAGAACACTCAGGAACACATCCCCTCACACTCCAATAACAGGGGACTCAGGAACACATCCCCCTCACACTCCAATAACAGAACACTCAGGAACACATCCCCCTCACACTCCAATAACAGAACACTCAGGAACACATCCCCCTCACACTCCAATAACAGAACACTCAGGAACACATCCCCCTCACACTCCAATAACAGAACACTCAGGAACACATCCCCCTCACACTCCAATAACAGGACACTCAGGAACACATCCCCCTCACACTCCAATAACAGAACACTCAGGAACACATTCCCCTCACACTCCAATAACAGGACACTCAGGAACACATCCCCCTCACACTCCAATAACAGAACACTCAGGAACACATCCCCCTCACACTCCAATAACAGAACACTCAGGAACACATCCCCCTCACACTCCAATAACAGGGGACTCAGGAACACATCCCCCTCACACTCCAATAACAGAACACTCAGGAACACATCCCCCTCACACTCCAATAACAGAACACTCAGGAACACATCCCCCTCACACTCCAATAACAGGGGACTCAGGAACACATCCCCCTCACACTCCAATAACAGAACACTCAGGAACACATCCCCCTCACACTCCAATAACAGAACACTCAGGAACACATCCCCCTCACACTCCAATAACAGAACACTCAGGAACACATCCCCCTCACACTCCAATAACAGGGGACTCAGGAACACATCCCCCTCACACTCCAATACAGAACACTCAGGAACACATCCCCTCACACTCCAATAACAGAACACTCAGGAACACATCCCCCTCACACTCCAATAACAGAACACTCAGGGACACATCCCCCTCACACTCCAATAACAGAACACTCAGGAACACATCCCCCTCACACTCCAATAACAGAACACTCAGGAACACATCCCCCTCACATTCCAATAACAGAACACTCAGGAACACATCCCCCTCACACTCCAATAACAGAACACTCAGGAACACATCCCGCTCACACTCCAATAACAGAACACTCAGGAACACATCCCCCTCACACTCCAATAACAGAACATTCAGGAACACATTCCCCTCACACTCCAATAACAGGACACTCAGGAACACATCCCCCTCACACTCCAATAACAGAACACTCAGGAACACATCCCCCTCACACTCCAATAACAGGGGACTCAGGAACACATCCCCCTCACACTCCAATAACAGAACACTCAGGAACACATCCCCCTCACACTCCAATAACAGAACACTCAGGAACACATCCCCCTCACACTCCAATAACAGAACACTCAGGAACACATCCCCCTCACACTCCAATAACAGGGGACTCAGGAACACATCCCCCTCACACTCCAATAACGGAACACTCAGGAACACATCCCCCTCACACTCCAACAACAGAACACTCAGGAACACATCCCCCTCACACTCCAATAACAGGACACTCAGGAACACATCCCCCTCACACTCCAATAACAGGACACTCAGGAACACATCCCCCTCACACTCCAATAACAGGGGACTCAGGAACACATCCCCCTCACACTCCAATAACAGGGGACTCAGGAACACATCCCCCTCACACTCCAATAACAGGACACTCAGGAACACATCCCCCTCACACTCCAATAACAGAACACTCAGGAACACATCCCCCTCACACTCCAATAACAGAACACTCAGGAACACATCCCCTCACACTCCAATAACAGAACACTCAGGAACACATCCCCCTCACACTCCAATAACAGAACACTCAGGAACACATCCCCCTCACACTCCAATAACAGAACACTCAGGAACACATCCCCCTCACACTCCAATAACAGAACACTCAGGAACACATCCCCCTCACACTCCAATAACAGAACACTCAGGAACACATCCCCCTCACACTCCAATAACAGAACACTCAGGAACACATCCCCCTCACACTCCAATAACAGGACACTCAGGAACACATCCCCCTCACACTCCAATAACAGAACACTCAGGAACACATCCCCCTCACACTCCAATAACAGAACACTCAGGAACACATCCCCCTCACACTCCAATAACAGGACACTCAGGAACACATCCCCCTCACACTCCAATAACAGAACACTCAGGAACACATCCCCCTCACACTCCAATAACAGAACACTCAGGAACACATCCCCCTCACACTCCAATAACAGAACACTCAGGAACACATCCCCCTCACACTCCAATAACAGAACACTCAGGAACACATCCCCCTCACACTCCAATAACAGAACACTCAGGAACACATCCCCTCACACTCCAATAACAGAACACTCAGGAACACATCCCCCTCACACTCCAATAACAGGGGACTCAGGAACACATCCCCCTCACATTCCAATAACAGAACACTCAGGAACACATCCCCCTCACACTCCAATAACAGAACACTCAGGAACACATCCCCCTCACACTCCAATAACAGAACACTCAGGAACACATCCCCCTCACACTCCAATAACAGAACACTCAGGAACACATCCCCCTCACACTCCAATAACAGAACACTCAGGAACACATCCCCCTCACACTCCAATAACAGAACACTCAGGAACACATCCCCCTCACACTCCAATAACAGAACACTCAGGAACACATCCCCCTCACACTCCAATAACAGAACACTCAGGAACACATCCCCCTCACACTCCAATAACAGAACACTCAGGAACACATCCCCCTCACACTCCAATAACAGAACACTCAGGAACACATCCCCCTCACACTCCAATAACAGGGGACTCAGGAACACATCCCCCTCACACTCCAATAACAGAACACTCAGGAACACATCCCCCTCACACTCCAATAACAGGGGACTCAGGAACACATTCCCCTCACACTCCAATAACAGAACACTCAGGAACACATCCCCCTCACACTCCAATAACAGAACACTCAGGAACACATCCCCCTCACACTCCAATAACAGAACACTCAGGAACACATCCCACTCACACTCCAATAACAGAACACTCAGGAACACATCCCCCTCACACTCCAATAACAGGGGACTCAGGAACACATCCCCCTAACACTCCAATAACAGAACACTCAGGAACACATCCCCCTCACACTCCAATAACAGAACACTCAGGAACACATCCCCCTCACACTCCAATAACAGAACACTCAGGAACACATCCCCCTCACACTCCAATAACAGAACACTCAGGAACACATCCCCCTCACACTCCAATAACAGAACACTCAGGAACACATCCCCCTCACACTCCAATAACAGAACACTCAGGAACACATCCCCCTCACACTCCAATAACAGAACACTCAGGAACACATCCCCCTCACACTCCAATAACAGGGGACTCAGGAACACATCCCCCTCACACTCCAATAACAGAACACTCAGGAACACATCCCCCTCACACTCCAATAACAGAACACTCAGGAACACATCCCCCTCACACTCCAATAACAGGACACTCAGGAACACATCCCCCTCACACTCCAATAACAGGACACTCAGGAACACATCCCCCTCACACTCCAATAACAGGGGACTCAGGAACACATCCCCCTCACACTCCAATAACAGAACACTCAGGAACACATCCCCCTCACACTCCAATAACAGAACACTCAGGAACACATCCCCCTCACACTCCAATAACAGAACACTCAGGAACACATCCCCCTCACACTCCAATAACAGAACACTCAGGAACACATCCCCCTCACACTCCAATAACAGAACACTCAGGAACACATCCCCCTCACACTCCAATAACAGAACACTCAGGAACACATCCCCCTCACACTCCAATAACAGGGGACTCAGGAACACATCCCCCTCACACTCCAATAACAGAACACTCAGGAACACATCCCCCTCACACTCCAATAACAGAACACTCAGGGACACATCCCCCTCACACTCCAATAACAGGACACTCAGGAACACATCCCCCTCACACTCCAATAACAGAACACTCAGGACACATCCCCCTCACACTCCAATAACAGAACACTCAGGAACACATCCCCCTCACACTCCAATAACAGGACACTCAGGAACACATCCCCCTCACACTCCAATAACAGAACACTCAGGAACACATCCCCCTCACACTCCAATAACAGAACACTCAGGAACACATCCCCCTCACACTCCAATAACAGGACACTCAGGAACACATCCCCCTCACACTCCAATAACAGGGGACTCAGGAACACATCCCCCTCACACTCCAATAACAGAACACTCAGGAACACATCCCCCTCACCTCCAATAACAGAACACTCAGGACACATCCCCCTCACACTCCAATAACAGGACACTCAGGAACACATCCCCCTCACACTCCAATAACAGGGACTCAGGAACACATCCCCCTCACACTCCAATAACAGGACTCAGGAACACGTCCCCCTCACACTCCAATAACAGGGGAACTCAGGAACACATCCCCCTCACACTCCAATAACAGGGAACTCAGGGACACATCCCCCTCACACTCCAATAACAGGGACTCAGGAACACGATCCCCCTCACACTCCAATAACAGAACACTCAGGAACACATCCCCCTCACACTCCAATAACAGAACACTCAGGACACATCCCCCTCACACTCCAATAACAGGGGACTCAGGAACACATCCCCCTCACACTCCAATAACAGAACACTCAGGAACACATCCCCCTCACACTCCAATAACAGAACACTCAGGAACACATCCCCCTCACACTCCAATAACAGGGACTCAGGAACACATCCCCCTCACACTCCAATAACAGAACACTCAGGAACACATCCCCCTCACACTCCAATAACAGAACACTCAGGAACACATCCCCCTCACACTCCAATAACAGAACACTCAGGAACACATCCCCCTCACACTCCAATAACAGAACACTCAGGAACACATCCCCCTCACACTCCAATAACAGAACACTCAGGAACACATCCCCCTCACACTCCAATAACAGGACACTCAGGAACACATCCCCCTCACACTCCAATAACAGAACACTCAGGAACACATCCCCCTCACACTCCAATAACAGAACACTCAGGAACACATCCCCCTCACACTCCAATAACAGAACACTCAGGAACACATCCCCCTCACACTCCAATAACAGGGACTCAGGAACACATCCCCCTCACACTCCAATAACAGAACACTCAGGAACACATCCCCCTCACACTCCAATAACAGGACACTCAGGAACACATCCCCCTCACACTCCAATAACAGAACACTCAGGAACACATCCCCCTCACACTCCAATAACAGACACTCAGGAACACATCCCCCTCACACTCCAATAACAGAACACTCAGGAACACATCCCCCTCACACTCCAATAACAGGACACTCAGGAACACATCCCCTCACACTCCAATAACAGAACACTCAGGAACACATCCCCCTCACACTCCAATAACAGAACACTCAGGAACACATCCCCCTCACACTCCAATAACAGGACACTCAGGAACACATCCCCCTCACACTCCAATAACAGAACACTCAGGAACACATCCCCCTCACACTCCAATAACAGGGACACTCAGGAACACATCCCCCTCACACTCCAATAACAGGGGACCTCAGGAACACATCCCCTCACACTCCAATAACAGAACACTCAGGAACACATCCCCCTCACACTCCAATAACAGGGACTCAGGAACACATCCCCCTCACACTCCAATAACAGAACACTCAGGAACACATCCCCCTCACACTCCAATAACAGGGGACTCAGGAACACATCCCCCTCACACTCCAATAACAGAACACTCAGGAACACATCCCCCTCACACTCCAATAACAGGGACTCAGGAACACATCCCCCTCACACTCCAATAACAGGACACTCAGGAACACATCCCCCTCACACTCCAATAACAGAACACTCAGGAACACATCCCCCTCACACTCCAATAACAGGGACTCAGGAACACATCCCCCTCACACTCCAATAACAGAACACTCAGGAACACATCCCCCTCACACTCCAATAACAGGACACTCAGGAACACATCCCCCTCACACTCCAATAACAGAACACTCAGGAACACATCCCCCTCACACTCCAATAACAGAACACTCAGGAACACATCCCCCTCACACTCCAATAACAGAACACTCAGGAACACATCCCCCTCACACTCCAATAACAGGACACTCAGGAACACATCCCCCTCACACTCCAATAACAGAACACTCAGGAACACATCCCCCTCACACTCCAATAACAGAACACTCAGGAACACATCCCCCTCACACTCCAATAACAGAACACTCAGGAACACATCCCCCTCACACTCCAATAACAGGGGACTCAGGAACACATCCCCCTCACACTCCAATAACAGGGGACTCAGGAACACATCCCCCTCACACTCCAATAACAGAACACTCAGGAACACATCCCCCTCACACTCCAATAACAGAACACTCAGGAACACATCCCCCTCACACTCCAATAACAGAACACTCAGGAACACATCCCCCTCACACTCCAATAACAGAACACTCAGGAACACATCCCCTCACACTCCAATAACAGGGACCTCAGGAACACATCCCCCTCACACTCCAATAACAGAACACTCAGGAACACATCCCCCTCACACTCCAATAACAGAACACTCAGGAACACATCCCCCTCACACTCCAATAACAGAACACTCAGGAACACATCCCCCTCACACTCCAATAACAGAACACTCAGGAACACATCCCCCTCACACTCCAATAACAGAACACTCAGGAACACATCCCCCTCACACTCCAATAACAGAACACTCAGGAACACATCCCCCTCACACTCCAATAACAGATCACTCAGGAACACATCCCCTCACACTCCAATAACAGGGACTCAGGAACACATCCCCCTCACACTCCAATAACAGAACACTCAGGAACACATCCCCCTCACACTCCAATAACAGAACACTCAGGAACACATCCCCCTCACACTCCAATAACAGAACACTCAGGAACACATCCCCCTCACACTCCAATAACAGAACACTCAGGAACACATCCCCCTCACACTCCAATAACAGGGGACTCAGGAACACATCCCCTCACACTCCAATAACAGACTCAGGAACACATCCCCCTCACACTCCAATAACAGAACACTCAGGAACACATCCCCCTCACACTCCAATAACAGGGACTCAGGAACACATCCCCCTCACACTCCAATAACAGAACACTCAGGAACACATCCCCCTCACACTCCAATAACAGGACACTCAGGAACACATCCCCCTCACACTCCAATAACAGAACACTCAGGAACACATCCCCCTCACACTCCAATAACAGAACACTCAGGAACACATCCCCCTCACACTCCAATAACAGAACACTCAGGAACACATCCCCCTCACACTCCAATAACAGGACACTCAGGAACACATCCCCCTCACACTCCAATAACAGAACACTCAGGAACACATCCCCCTCACACTCCAATAACAGAACACTCAGGAACACATCCCCCTCACACTCCAATAACAGAACACTCAGGAACACATCCCCCTCACACTCCAATAACAGGGGACTCAGGAACACATCCCCCTCACACTCCAATAACAGGGAACTCAGGAACACATCCCCCTCACACTCCAATAACAGAACACTCAGGAACACATCCCCCTCACACTCCAATAACAGAACACTCAGGAACAACATCCCCCTCACACTCCAATAACAGAACACTCAGGAACACATCCCCCTCACACTCCAATAACAGAACACTCAGGAACACATCCCCCTCACACTCCAATAACAGGGACACTCAGGAACACATCCCCCTCACACTCCAATAACAGAACACTCAGGAACACATCCCCCTCACACTCCAATAACAGAACACTCAGGAACACATCCCCCTCACACTCCAATAACAGAACACTCAGGAACACATCCCCCTCACACTCCAATAACAGAACACTCAGGAACACATCCCCCTCACACTCCAATAACAGAACACTCAGGAACACATCCCCCTCACACTCCAATAACAGAACACTCAGGAACACATCCCCCTCACACTCCAATAACAGAACACTCAGGAACACATCCCCCTCACACTCCAATAACAGGGAACTCAGGAACACATCCCCCTCACACTCCAATAACAGAACACTCAGGAACACATCCCCCTCACACTCCAATAACAGAACACTCAGGAACACATCCCCCTCACACTCCAATAACAGAACACTCAGGAACACATCCCCCTCACACTCCAATAACAGAACACTCAGGAACACATCCCCCTCACACTCCAATAACAGAACACTCAGGAACACATCCCCCTCACACTCCAATAACAGAACACTCAGGAACACATCCCCCTCACACTCCAATAACAGAACACTCAGGAACACATCCCCCTCACACTCCAATAACAGAACACTCAGGAACACATCCCCCTCACACTCCAATAACAGGACACTCAGGAACACATCCCCCTCACACTCCAATAACAGAACACTCAGGAACACATCCCCCTCACACTCCAATAACAGAACACTCAGGAACACATCCCCCTCACACTCCAATAACAGGGGACTCAGGAACACATCCCCCTCACACTCCAATAACAGAACACTCAGGAACACATCCCCCGCACACTCCAATAACAGAACACTCAGGAACACATCCCCCTCACACTCCAATAACAGGGACTCAGGAACACATCCCCCTCACACTCCAATAACAGAACACTCAGGAACACATCCCCCTCACACTCCAATAACAGAACACTCAGGAACACATCCCCCTCACACTCCAATAACAGAACACTCAGGAACACATCCCCCTCACACTCCAATAACAGAACACTCAGGAACACATCCCCCTCACACTCCAATAACAGGGGACTCAGGAACACATCCCCCTCACACTCCAATAACAGAACACTCAGGAACACATCCCCCTCACACTCCAATAACAGAACACTCAGGAACACATCCCCCTCACACTCCAATAACAGAACACTCAGGAACACATCCCCCTCACACTCCAATAACAGAACACTCAGGAACACATCCCCCTCACACTCCAATAACAGAACACTCAGGAACACATCCCCCTCACACTCCAATAACAGGACACTCAGGAACACATCCCCCTCACACTCCAATAACAGAACACTCAGGAACACATTCCCCCTCACACTCCAATAACAGGACACTCAGGAACACATCCCCCTCACACTCCAATAACAGAACACTCAGGAACACATCCCCCTCACACTCCAATAACAGGGAACTCAGGAACACATCCCCCTCACACTCCAATAACAGAACACTCAGGAACACATCCCCCTCACACTCCAATAACAGAACACTCAGGAACACATCCCCCTCACACTCCAATAACAGAACACTCAGGAACACATCCCCCTCACACTCCAATAACAGGGGACTCAGGAACACATCCCCCTCACACTCCAATAACAGGAACACTCAGGAACACATCCCCCTCACACTCCAATAACAGAACACTCAGGAACACATCCCCCTCACACTCCAATAACAGGAACACTCAGGAACACATCCCCCTCACACTCCAATAACAGGGGACTCAGGAACACATCCCCCTCACACTCCAATAACAGGGGACTCAGGAACACATCCCCCTCACACTCCAATAACAGAACACTCAGGAACACATCCCCCTCACACTCCAATAACAGAACACTCAGGAACACATCCCCCTCACACTCCAATAACAGACACTCAGGAACACATCCCCCTCACACTCCAATAACAGAACACTCAGGAACACATCCCCTCACACTCCAATAACAGGGAACCTCAGGAACACATCCCCCTCACACTCCAATAACAGAACACTCAGGAACACATCCCCCTCACACTCCAATAACAGAACACTCAGGAACACATCCCCCTCACACTCCAATAACAGAACACTCAGGAACACATCCCCCTCACACTCCAATAACAGGAACACTCAGGAACACATCCCCCTCACACTCCAATAACAGAACACTCAGGAACACATCCCCCTCACACTCCAATAACAGAACACTCAGGAACACATCCCCCTCACACTCCAATAACAGAACACTCAGGAACACATCCCCCTCACACTCCAATAACAGGGGACTCAGGAACACATCCCCCTCACACTCCAATAACAGAACACTCAGGAACACATCCCCCTCACACTCCAATAACAGAACACTCAGGAACACATCCCCCTCACACTCCAATAACAGAACACTCAGGAACACATCCCCCTCACACTCCAATAACAGAACACTCAGGAACACATCCCCCTCACACTCCAATAACAGGACACTCAGGAACACATCCCCCTCACACTCCAATAACAGAACACTCAGGAACACATTCCCCTCACACTCCAATAACAGGACACTCAGGAACACATCCCCCTCACACTCCAATAACAGAACACTCAGGAACACATCCCCCTCACACTCCAATAACAGAACACTCAGGAACACATCCCCCTCACACTCCAATAACAGGGGACTCAGGAACACATCCCCCTCACACTCCAATAACAGAACACTCAGGAACACATCCCCCGCACACTCCAATAACAGAACACTCAGGAACACATCCCCCTCACACTCCAATAACAGGGGACTCAGGAACACATCCCCCTCACACTCCAATAACAGAACACTCAGGAACACATCCCCCTCACACTCCAATAACAGAACACTCAGGAACACATCCCCCGCACACTCCAATAACAGAACACTCAGGAACACATCCCCCTCACACTCCAATAACAGAACACTCAGGAACACATCCCCCTCACACTCCAATAACAGGGGACTCAGGAACACATCCCCCTCACACTCCAATAACAGAACACTCAGGAACACATCCCCCTCACACTCCAATAACAGAACACTCAGGAACACATCCCCCTCACACTCCAATAACAGAACACTCAGGAACACATCCCCCTCACACTCCAATAACAGAACACTCAGGAACACATCCCCCTCACACTCCAATAACAGAACACTCAGGAACACATCCCCCTCACACTCCAATAACAGGACACTCAGGAACACATCCCCCTCACACTCCAATAACAGACACTCAGGAACACATTCCCCCTCACACTCCAATAACAGGACACTCAGGAACACATCCCCCTCACACTCCAATAACAGAACACTCAGGAACACATCCCCCTCACACTCCAATAACAGAACACTCAGGAACACATCCCCCTCACACTCCAATAACAGAACACTCAGGAACACATCCCCCTCACACTCCAATAACAGAACACTCAGGAACACATCCCCCTCACACTCCAATAACAGGGACTCAGGAACACATCCCCCTCACACTCCAATAACAGAACACTCAGGAACACATCCCCCTCACACTCCAATAACAGAACACTCAGGAACACATCCCCCTCACACTCCAATAACAGAACACTCAGGAACACATCCCCCTCACACTCCAATAACAGGGGACTCAGGAACACATCCCCCTCACACTCCAATAACGGAACACTCAGGAACACATCCCCCTCACACTCCAACAACAGAACACTCAGGAACACATCCCCCTCACACTCCAATAACAGGACACTCAGGAACACATCCCCCTCACACTCCAATAACAGGACACTCAGGAACACATCCCCCTCACACTCCAATAACAGGGGACTCAGGAACACATCCCCCTCACACTCCAATAACAGGACACTCAGGAACACATCCCCCCTCACACTCCAATAACAGGGGACTCAGGAACACATCCCCCTCACACTCCAATAACAGGACACTCAGGAACACATCCCCCTCACACTCCA